>NC_056748.1:1030088949-1030153949 GCF_019279795.1 Protopterus annectens
AATACTATTTTTCCAACTATCCTTACGATATAAAGTAGTATTTATTTGTCCATCCAAGTCCCTATATATTGTCACATCCAAAAAATCAATTTCATTGTATGAACAATTCATAGTAAATCTCAAGAAGGATGTTGTTGATTCTAAATATATTATGTATTCCTTCAGTGAAGCTATATCACCTCCCCAAAAAATAAGGATGTCATCAACAAAACGTTTAAAAAATATGACATTCTTACTAAAGGGATGTTCTGTTAAAAATTGTTTTTCCCAGAAGTATACAACTAAATTTGTGTATGAATTAGCACACGATGTTCCTATCGCCACTCCCCATAGATATATATATATATATATATATATGTATATGTATATATATATATATATATATATGGGTCTACCTAATAACGCCAAAAGCTGGAAACGCCGACTACAAGAACACCGACAACGGAGATGACCAACAGTTGAAAATCCTAACACTGACAACACTGACATGTCAAACGAGCACTAGTGTGTAAGTATGTGGTAGTATCTGACGGCAGGGTTAGGTTGCGCGTAAGGTAAGTGTGCAATAGTGACGGAATTTAGGGTTATGGTGCGAGTAAGGTAAGTATGCGATAGTGACGGACTTTCGGGTTAAGGGCGGATTAAGTGAGTTAGGGTTAGGCCGCAGGTCAGGTGAGTGTTTGATAGTGACAGACTTTAGGGTTAGGGGCAGGATAATTGAGTTAGGGTGAGTGTGCGATAGTGACGGACCTTAGGGTTTGGGTTAAGGTTAGTGCATAGATAATTTTGTTTGTAAGGTTTAGTTTAGATTTGTAAGGATTTTGGTGTGCTTGCGTTTTGTGTGTGTGTGTTTGTGTGTGCTTTTTGGACAGGGGATTTGTTTTGTTTGTTGACTGTCGGGATTGTGGTTGTCGGGCATGTGAAGTTTCGTGTTTTCGACCTTTCGGTTTTGTGGTGTCGGTGATTTCATTGTTTGTGTTTTTGCATGTCTGTTTTCAGGTAGACCTCTATATAGATAAAGACAGATATATATATATATATATATATATATATATATATATATATATATATCATTATGTATAGATGGATATGCTAACCAGGCAGTTTGTTGAACATTCAGATTATGGAATGTTCTGAATGCTGGCATAAGGGCTTGAAAACTGCTTTGATCGGAGAATGCTGAATAACATTACTTTGTAGGAGCTGACAGTATAGTAATGAGTGAAAATTTTTCCTTCCCCTGCATTTTTGCAATTTTGGATTTGATATATGTAAGTGTCTGTGTCTGGGTGGCAGTCTGTTGTTTTCGATTTTTTACGTGTTAAACTGAAACTAACAATATTTTATAGTTTGTGGCATTTGTCATTTGCAGACCTTCCCCTAATTTTATATCTATCTGTAGAGCAAGAGATGCACACATGCCCTACTCATCCGACTGAACAAGAAGATAACAGTTAGTTGCTTATCGGGAACCAGGATCTGCCAAATTATGCATGCACTCAAGTCACTACACCACAGGTACCAGTATGATTCTATCATAGTCCATGTGGGTGTTAATGATCTGAGACTTGCATCTGTTGCCTATATGAAGACAAACATTATTGATCTTTCTGAATATATGTCTCAGACAAGTATATGTGCCTTGCATTGGGTAGCAAGCATTCTACCTTCATAAAAAGATGATGCACAGTACCTAGAAAAATTTGATTCACTTCAATAATTAGCGTAATTTCTAGTGTCTTTCCGGGGGGATTCAATATTTGTCAATATGGAAAGACTTTGTTAACAGATGATGTTATTTTGCAAAGGATTGTCTACACCTGTCCCTCCTAGGTTCCAAATATTGGGTAAAACTTTATCCACCTTGTGGCGATAGGAGGTACTGCCAGCCATGCTAAGAGAAGTAAGGCAGTGGATGTATAACCTATTCTTGTACAGCTAGCTAGAATTTTATAAATAATTATATGTCATTTGTATTTCAAACTGATTTGTACAGATGCTTATGCTGAAAATGTATTTGTGCAGTTTGCTTGTGTTAAAATTTATCAACAGTGTGCCCTGCTGGAAGGAAAACATATGTACATGTATTATTGTAATTCAATTAAATGTATACATTGTAACAGCACATACTGAGAGAGAAGGAGTTAATCCACCTAACTTTGGAAAAAAATATTCTTGAAATTAAATTACTTTATGGGTTAAGCTTTAAAGATGTTATCCCACTGTTTCGAAGGGAGCCAGAGACGCAATGTCTGTACTAGAGAATAGGTTGTAGCTCCTGTAAAAGAGTGGAATGGTTTTATTGTTTCATGACTTCCAGCAGCTACAGGAAATTAACTTTCTTGGGTGGCATAAGCCAGGGAACCATGTTGGCCAGGTTTACTTAGACCATTGGGCCGATAGCCTAGTACCTACCTATGAACATAAGTGCTAAACCCTGGGAACTTCTAGTGATGGGGATAGTGTGGGAAACGGAGTTAGATGAGCAGATGTAGGTGATGTCATTCTGTACAGAAATAATGTTTTAATATTAGAGGCGACTGAAGTCTCAGCAGCATTCAGTGTTCTGTCTTGGATCTGACAAGGACCACTCACCCATCTTCCCTTGTTCTGTTCAAAGTACAAATATTCATTATTTTAGTCAAACAGGAGTAGACAGTGAAACTAGCTAAATACTGTTTTTTATAACTCTGTGAGACTTTCCATCAGTGTTATTTTTAATACTTCCTGTGACAAACTCTGGTATTTATTGTAAACAGATATTTAATATTTTCACATTCTTTTATTATTTAACATATATTTAAATTTTTCATTGTGGCTGGTCTTTTAGAAAATATTAAGTTTTGAGAGTATTTGTACGAATTTATTTGGTGATAACTCTGACCACTCCTGAAAACCTTGCTGTTTGGTTAACATCACCATTTGTACTATTAATTCCACTCAGTATAATTGGGTACCCTTGTAAGAGCCTGAAAGTAGCTGGTAGGGGTTCTGGTGGCAGTGATAACTACCTTGTACTCTGGGCAGTAGGAAGCATAGCAGGTGACTTTGTTCCAGTCTTTTCCAGGAGGTGTGTGTGTGTGTGTGTGTGTGTGTGTGTGTGTGTGTGTGTGTGTGCGTGCGCAAATCAAATCTCAGAGTGTGTGTCAGCTGCTTTGAGCAGGAACACAGAGCATTGGTTTCACAGGGAGGGTGTGAGAGGACTTAGCTTGGAACTCCAACTTAAGGACTCAGCTCTGATGTGTGCCAGTGAGGATTCTTACTGGGGGTCTGGACAGATATAGAGAGGAACCAGTCCCCGGAATGAGCATTTTCCCTGGGTGCTCTTAAGGGAAATTGTGCTTGATGCTGAGAGGTCTGCATCTGGAAGTACTGAGTGTATCCATTTGCATTCCAAGTGAATGTCCCCCTCCAGTGTCAGTGGTTAGGATTCGGGCTCCTTTATTACTGGCCCCGAGTGAAGACATCACACACTCCTTAGAGCATTTTTTTAGGTAATGCCAAATTGTCAGACCTACCAACATAGCCACTGAAACCCAAAGAAACCTAAAGGTGTTGCTACTCAATGCTAGAAGCCTAAACAAAAACAACATCACACTCTACATGGTCTCCTTATTCTGCAGAATATAGATATCTGTTCTATAATGAAGACATGGTTTAAACCCACAGAAAGTACTGCGGCAGTGCAAGGCTTCACTGGCTTTCACATGTTTAGACCATCAGCTGCACAGACAGGAAAAAGAGGTGGATTCATCTCAATTTATATTTGCGACAAGTCTAACTCTAGGTCAATTAAACAGGGTGATACTGGAAATATTCACATGTAAATTACAAGAGACAAGGTCGCATACCATATCTTGGCAAGGTATAGGTCACCCTCTGTGTCCCTAGAATCCTTTAATCCTACTGGAGAGACTCACCATTAAACCATATTCCCTATTCATGGGACACTTTACCACCCATCAGAGTTTCAGATATACTGGACCTGGTAGTTATCAGAATGGAGTGCTCCCCACCCCCGACATCCATACTAGTGAGGTCAGACCACATAGCTGTCTCATTTGAAATAAAAATCATCTCTTTAGCCATAGCAAGCACTGTAGTAGTTAGGAACTGTGCCAAAGCAAACTGCATCCTATTACGTAATAGTTTTTCAAAATGTAATGCCCCTTCCATCCCCAAGTTCACAGCAACCTGTGCTGAATTGTTCACAGAGACCATGTAAATGGCTGTAGAAAGTCTGCTGTACCTACTAGAAGTAAGCCCAAAACATCCTCTGAAAATAAACCACATTGGTTGAACCCCAACCTTATTAGGGTATATAACAAAAGGAAAAAAGTCATGGCTAAAATCAGGAAGAATAACTACAATAATGATTGGCAGTCTTTAATTAAACTGAACAAAAAAGGCCCACTTAAGCTCAGCAAGGCCAATTATAGCCTTGCCAGCATAAGATCTCTAAGGCAGCACGCAGCAGTGTGCCAAACTGGTGGTCAGTGGTGTCACCTTCACTAAGCACAGCAGCAGAACAAATTTGCTGGCTTGACAGATTCAACTCAAACTTCACCCCCCCTCCCATGAAATATCTGCTAGCATAACCCTTCCAACTGTTAACAGGGAGAAAGTCCTGTTTGTGCTTGCCAAGATCAAAAACACAGCCACAATGGGCTCTGCTAATATCTCCGGATGCCTACTAAATAGCTTGAAAGTGGCCTATCCAGAACACTTGAGTCACTTTTTAACTGTAGTATCAAAACAGGCTTTATACTATGAGTGGAGGACTGTGATGGTTATCCCACTTCACAAGGGTTGAAAATCAACTGACCCTGGAAACTACGGACGCATTAATCTGACTAGTCTAATATGCAAAGCCATAAATTGTAATGGAAGTTATCAACAAAGACATAGGCAACTTTCAGTTACTGGATCCTACTCAGTTTGGTTAGGTCAAGGGAAAGTCATGCCTCCTAAACCTGATTTGACATTTTGGAGAAGATATGCACCATTGCCATGGTGACCATCTACCTGGACCTGGCTAAGGCATTTAATACAATAACCACTAAGGTGCAGTTGACAAACTCACCAAACTGGGGATAAACCTCTACATAACTCACTGGATCACTGTCAGAAGTCGGGATTGGTGACACTACCTCCACTTTAACTAGTTATCGGTGGGGTACCTCAGGGCTCCAGGCTGGGACTACTCCTATTTGCCATTCATTTCTCTGAGGTAAAGGCTAATGTCAAGGGCCTTTGGCTGTCCAAGTTTGCAGATGTTTGCAAATTGGGAGCTGTGACACAAAAAGATCTTAAAAGAGGTTCTATTACAGACAACTGGTGACAGTCATGGATTAAAACTCTGTCCAAGAAATGTGTCATAGTGTCCTTTGGGAAAAGTTCTACCCAAACTAATTAGTCCATCAATAAGGCACCCCTAAGAGTTGACCTGCTAGTCATGTTTCTGGAGACATATGTAGATGTGGTTATGGTAGTAAGAAAATCATTCCATGTTGCCCTAACGTACAAGTAAGGACATGGCATCCAGGTCCAAGAAAGTCATAGTGCCACTTTATTGTGCCCTTATTAGACCCATCATTGAATATAGTACTCCCTTTCCTGTGTACCTGACCGGACATGTGTGACTGTTGGAACACCCGCAAAGGTTTCTTACAAGGAGAATCTAGGGTATAAACACATAGGATTTAAGGCAGTATATAAATCCTGTCTGTATATTCTACTCCAAGTTACTGAGAGGAAATCCTTGCCTGGCATACAAGGCATCCTCGGATCCAGCTCTGAAGGACCCTTTACGCATCTGCAAAATGAATAGCATCAGAACCACTAGATCCAAGGATTTAAGTTTTGTTTGTGAAATAAATAAGGCATGTTGACAAGGCAGATGTGTATCTCGGAGGATTCCCATGCCCTGGAACAGGCTGCCCATTCATGTGAAAGAGTTCATCCCTAACCTTTTCTAACCAGAACCCTGACAAATTGATGTTGAAATCAGAAATTCATCCCGGGTGTGACCCCCGTGTCTGTGATGGTTTGGACATCACTGTCTACCACTGTCTAACATACTCCCACACACAACCTCTAGAAACTTCCTGACTTAGCATAACTCCTCCTAATAAACACCCATGATATGTAGGGGCACAATTGTGTTGGGTTGTATGGCTAGGCTTATAAA
Source organism: Protopterus annectens (assembly GCF_019279795.1). NCBI lineage: Eukaryota > Metazoa > Chordata > Ceratodontiformes > Protopteridae > Protopterus > Protopterus annectens. The sequence continues at coordinate 1,030,095,140 of NC_056748.1, forward strand.
GGCCCTTGTGGTCATTAGCCTAATATACACCTATGAGAAAGCTTTGTGTGTATGTATGTATGTATGTGTGTATATGTGTGTGTCTACATGTACATTCATAAACATATATGTGCACACAGTTACAAATGACGTAATAATGTAAGTAGATAAAGTGAAGAGTAACGTTTGATGTAGCCATACCATTGTGTTCATTGCTAGTTCTTCTGAAATCGGTAAATAAGATGCAAAAACAGAGAAAAAGTGATCATTTTACTTTTCAGTCATCTTCACTCCCTGTATTTCTGGACTTTGTCATCAACTTTGAGATCTTTGTACCTTGGGGTAAGGGATGAACCTCTGCTTCTGTGACCTTATACCATGAATAAGTGCTTTAGCCTAGTGCCGTTACTCAAGTATTGGATGAGACGAAAAGGGCAAAATACCCATAACAGTGTAAATTATAATAGCTGTATCCATGAGGCGGACACCATAAATAGTATTACTCAAAATATATTAGTTGAGGCTTACAAAGTGCTGGTAAATGTGATGTTCCAGAAGAAGGGAGATTTGAGACTTGTGGTATAGAAGGGAATCTTGAAACGGGATTGGCTTATCTGTCCCACTTTCAGTTGTGTACAAGTTTCAGTACAGCATTGCTTGACAAGATTATTCAATTTGCACAAATGTTTCGTATTGCATCAAACAGTCTGTAATTCTGGGAATTTTATTATCTGATGTACAATTTATTTAGTTAATAAATGCCTTGAATGTACCTTTTGTTTACCACTCATTTCAATGCACTTAAAGCGTGGGCATTTATAATAATATAATTGAAAAAGTGGGCATGTATGCAATTACTCCAGATTCCCTGTTGAACTGTTTTTATGTTCATCTGAAATAGCTTTGTTTCAAAATAAACCTCATTAAGATAAAAAGAGCGAATGAGTAATGCATTTACAGCTTAATTTCTAGATAGAATAATTCCCTTGAAGCTTGAACAGTAACTCATTAGAACAAAGTGGTATTAAACATGAATATTTATAGTTTGCTAGCTCATAATTCTCTAAATATGTTGCTTCTTAAATATGTAAAGTAATGAAGTTTCCAATATTGATAGACTGTGTGTACGCAACTATAATATAGAAAAAGGTATGTAAAACTATAATATTGCATTATTTAAGTATAAGCTACAGTTCAGTAACATTATATTTTATAGTTCAAAACAAATATCTGCAGTGAGTTGTGTTCAGGAGGAATAGGTTTGAATCTCACAAATGAGAATGAGAAAGTCAGGTAGTTACCTAGTGTTACCATATCACAGCATGGAATCGGGCTAATTTTCTAACTGCTGCCAAGTTAATGACAGAAGAAAAAAATAAAATGCAAGCTACTTTACTACTTAGTACATTGTTATGCAAGCAGGTCACAATTATTAGATGTAGTGTCTTGAGAAAGATTAATAATGCACTGTAAGAAACATGGTTGTGTTTAACGACTGTTTTTAGTAGCATCTCTCTTATTAATCTTATTCTGGCTGTTTTTTTAGCTTAATTTTTTTTAATTGCATTAATGTTAATGCTTTCATAGTACAAGGAACTTTGTTCTGTGTTGTCACCGCAAAATATCTTCCCTTTCAAGGTGGCCTGGCACTCTTCTGCCTTTTTATGTTACCACTACAAATGTAATCATTTCTAAAACTGTTCTTTTACTAATGACCAGCATGCTTTTACATTTTGCATATGTTATTTCATTTAGTAATTACCTTGTGAACAATTGCACTTGAGTATTCTTGCTGGTGTGTTTTTTTTAGTTTTTAACCCATTTTGTTGTTGCTGGCAATCAGTCTCACATTCCCTCCATTTATTACCATTGTACTATCATATGAACATTCCACTCTTATGCAGAGAAGGGTGGTTACAGTTTCCACTTACAAGCTTTAAATTGCAGTGGGCTGTTTTGAGATGGGCTTTACAAGCCTTGTTTTGTTGTTTCTCTTGGCTTTGTGAGCCTCTGTTATCCATGGAAGAAATTAAGATGTTTAAGTGATAGGCATCTTCATTTTTCTGCAGCTGCTACAGGATGCCAAATGTATTATTTCACTTAAAGGTGCGGTAGTAGCTGGAGTATTCTGCTACCTCTACCACACTGTTACTTTTTCATCTTTACGTACTTATTTATTTATTGGTATTTGATTACCAGGATAGTCCACTGGGCCTTAATAGCCCATTTTCAGTAGAGGCCCAGGGAGAAAAACTCCAAGTACACACAGCAGTCTCGAACAATTACATGAATTGTGCAGGCAAGTTAACTTCCAGAGGTTCAATTTACAAATGATTGTGTATACATACAAAGCTCCGAAAGAAGAATAATAAACAAATAACTTGGGAAATTAACATTAATTAGCATCTGAATATGAAAATTAGAGGTAGAGATAACTGGGAATTAAGTACTCAAAACAATAAATGAAGATAAAATTAAGCGTATAATGGAGTTAAGGAATAGGATAGTCGGGAATATTGTACAGTTAGAAGTTAAATAGTAAGTAGTATGTGTGGGAGGAGCTAAGGAAGTAGAGGTCAAGACTTAAAGAAGGGAAGAGTAAAGCAGGTACAACTCCTGATGGAAGAGCGGTAGTTATGTAAAGAAGTTTTAAAAGGAGTTTAGTTATGGTTGGTTCTAAAAGGTACAGGAAGCAAGCTCCAGATCCTGGCTACCGAATAAGAGTAAATGAGTTGGCCTGCTGGTGTGTTTGGTTTGTAAATCTGTAGTAGATGTTTGTTTTCAGATTTAAGTGATCTTTGGGAAGGTAGCTGCTGAATAGTGAGGTGAGGGCGGGACATAAGGGTTTGTATACTATTATATGTGCTGCTGTTTGTTCATAGACAGAGTGTCGTAGTCTGAGCCAATTAAGAGAGTGTAATGCTGAACAGTGATGGGTAGAGTAAAAAGCATTAGTAGCGAATGTAATGATTTTGTTGTAACAAATTTCTAGTTTTGATTTTAGGCTAGGGAATAGGTTGGTGAGTAATCGAGCACCGTAGATAAGTAATGACAAGGGTCTTTTGACTGGTAAGCCTGAGAAAGGGTTTGTGTCTATACAAGCCCAGTTTTTGGTGAAGAAACTAGGTAAGCAGCAGTTAAATGTATTAAACGGCTGCTCATTTATCACTGACAAAACTAAACACTTTGTCTAGCTTAACACTAAAAGTGATTACATAAATGCTGCAAAGATGCTTTAAAACTAGATAAATTTCTACTCGTTTATCACTCAGGCAAGCACTAAACACTTGTACTCAATAATCATTTATGCACACTAACTACATTAATAGAACTGTTAGACAGATGCTTTACGAAAGTTATATTACATCTCGCTTAGTATAGTAACAAGAGCAGGTGAATTACAGCTCACATATTACTTGAACAGTCACAAGTGTAGGGTTATCTATAACCCAAGTGGCATGGTTTGCAGATCAACATTTAAGTGATATACTTGGCGTTTACACTACCACTTGGGTCGCGCGGTATTATAGATCAGCCCTGGAGAATAGGATTTGAAAACTTACTGAACTGTGACACTTAAACACTGTGCATGACTTTACCATCTTTGGAGCATTTGAGTTTCCTGTTCTATTTTTGCATTTCTTAGGAAAAAAATATGCTGTTTGTTTGCTAAAGTTCTCATCTTTGAAGCATATCCAGTGTTGGAGCCTTGTTTGATTATGTTAATAGTCACTTCTTTTTGCAATAGTATTTGAAAAGAAGTCATACTTTAACTGTTTAACTCTGAAATTTTAGTTTTGTTATATTCTTTATCTTTTTATACCCCAAGTATATTTTATAGATCTTTACAGCTGTATATTTACTGTCATCCCTTTTGTATTCTAGGTTTAATGGAATTTTAGGCCTTTTGTGATAAGTCTGGAGTAAGTAGAGAGTCCTCTTATCAGTTCTTTGCCTTGTTAGTTATTTAATAATCTGGAAACTGTCTCCTCTTGCAGGAATGTATTTATCTCCTCTGAGAAGTATAGTAAGGCTAAGCAGTTGCCTACTGCCATGGTTTAGCTACTGGTGGTGCATATGGTAGGAGAAGAAAACCGATCTTTGTTGCCCTAAACTGAAATTACACATGGTCAGTGGTCCACCCTGTATGCATAATATATCCTAGGAAGAATGGAGAAACCTACTCCCCACTGGTCATATTTAGGACATTTTACACAAATGCAGGCCTACTCTGCACCAAGAAGGGCATTATGTTTAAACATCTAAATGATGGCATCGGGATTTACATGTTCTTTCTAGATCATTGTGTTATTGTAAACATTTTGCTAGTTGTTGTTTTAATAATACTTGACTTCCATTTGCATGGCTGTGGACTGCTTATGATTACTGACTGCCTTGCATCTGCTGACCTAGTTTCTTGGCTTGCAACTTGAACCTGGATACAAATGTTTGCTAGATGACATCCAGAGCCATTATTTTGCTTCGCTCTTAGCATTTTTTATGTCACAGTTTTTTTACCATCATGCTGACTTTAGCTGATTACAATAGTTGTAGTACAATGTTTAAAAACTGCATGGTGACATTTCCTTACCTTTTGTCTTGCTGCTGCTCTGGACCCTTGTTAGAAGTTTGGAATGTTGCATTTTATGTTCTAGAATGTGCAGTCAGTTTGATTCACTCCTTGAATTTTATTCAGTGTTACACAGTAGAGTGTGTTTAACAGTCTGGGGCAGTGATTATTTACATAAAGTGTCTGTTCCTTTTATATCACAATGAACTTAAGGTTGTTTTTGCTTACTCTGACCATTCATTGGGAACTCTTCTTATTTTGCCAGCAGTTACATGTTACTTTGTTTTGCAGGTTCTTCTCTTTGCTTTAAAGTGCAGCTTTAGCCTTGGCACCTTATTTTGCGACAGTATAATGGGGGGTTGTCACATACTTCAGTCCTTGGTCACCAAATGCTGATATTTTTAGAACTTATTTTCAGGAGTCACTTGTGCCTCCAGCTTTGTGGATGATAAGCAGGCTATCTGCATTTTTCAGGATGTTAGGGGACTGGCTTGGATTGAGGTATTTTTCTACATTCTGCCATTTGGTTATGGTGCATGCATAGTCAAGACATTTCTGTGGGATTTCAGTCAAACCTTTGTGTATGCAGTTGTGATTAGTGTTTTCATTTTTAGTTGAATACCTTTTTTCCATTCATTTGGTAATTATTTTAACAGCACTGCTTTCTGTCTTAATCAGGTAATACGTTATATCATTGCATTCTTTGTTATGGCCCTTGAGTATCTTGACTGGTAACTTTATCTGTGAAATGAGCATGTCATATTTACTATTTGTTAAGTGGGTTAATCCTACTAGGTCAGTGTCTTTTTTTCAGGAAAAGTGCAGTGTGATGAGAAATTTGGCCTGGACACTGGAGAACTTCTCCTACTTGTCACTGTGATCCATTTTGGTGGAACACTTCCTTTTTCCATTCCAGGCATAGAGGTGGCCTGGAGAAACAGGAAGGCATTTGGACAAAGAAGGAAATAGTGAATTAATGATATAAAGGGAGGAGAAAGCAAATACTAAGACTGGAGAATGTGTGCAGGGTTCTGATGAAATGTTTCAAATAAACGTGTTTGGAGGTGAGTCAGTAAATGATGGCTGTATAATTACAGCCCTCCAGTTGGGTGGGTTGTGGGATGATTTACTTAAAAAAAATGGTGGTGCAGGGTGAGCCAGAAAATGAAGGAGATGTTTCCTTGAGGGACATTATGGAGAAAATACAAAGGGAAGATGTAGAAATAATCTTGAGACTGTTGTATCAATGGAAAATTTGCTTGGAGAGTATGAAAAAAAGAAAGACCGTACCCTATGGAATATTTATGTGATAAAAACATTTAACAGGGAAACGGGAAATTCATGTACAATTTTGAGCAGAGGTAGAAACAGGGACTTTGAAAGGACATTTGAAAAATGTATGTAAAGACATATTGGACATTGCAAAACTTTGACAAAAGGGGTTTATGGACTGGTGACTCGGACTGTAATATTGTGTTAAGAATAGAAAGAGAAATAAATTACATATACCAAGCATAATAAATGTGAAGTGGAATTAGTCTGCCATTGTGTAATGGTTAGCACTCTGGACTTTGAATCCAGTGATCTGAGTACATATCTCAGTGGAAGCTCTTGTTCTTATACATACTGTAGTCCCTCAATTTATTATAAGATGTTCCGTAAAAATGTTACTAGTCTTTAGTCTGTATAATATTGTAAACCCTTTAATGTATTCACTTTTTAAAGTGCTAATGTGTTATCTCTTCTGGTTATTTTTGGCTTATAACTTGTAAATACTATAATGGTTTGTAATCTGTTAATTTTCTTTTATATAATGTTTGTCTTTTATTGATGGAGCTTTTCTCCACAGGCTCTGCTGAAAATGAACCTATGTCCAGTTGGACTTTCCCAGTAAACAAATGTTAAATAAATAGGTATCCTAAAATACTGGGGACAGATCAAAACATTTTTGTGTGGAAAAGGACGTTTGATAAGTAACTTTGTTATATTTTTCAGGAAATGGAACATAATGCAAAATAAATATGAACTGAAATGTTCTAAATCTAACACAATTGGACATTTATGGATGGATTGCAAGTATGAAACTAAGAGTAAGGAAAAAGAAGAAAATGAACAAAGACAAGAAATTTTAGAAGTAGTAGAAACTGAAGAAAAATTAGATGGGGGGGGTCATAAAGAGGACACAGAAGGCGGCTCTGAAATAGGTGATGAAGAAATACATTGGGAGGTAGTAAAAGGGGGAAAAGGAATTCTATTGGTAATAGGGTAAAAGACAGAAAAAGAAAATTTAAAGGGATTAGTACTAAAAATGAAATGGATGAAAAAAGAATATATACAGCTAAGGATTGGGGGTTGGCATAATGGTTAAGTTGGTTGATTCACAGATGCAGGGTATAGTGTTTGATCCTCCTCCCCTTTGGGAAGGAAACTGGCTAGGATTAGAATGGCCTGTTAAGAAAGCTAGGCTAGAAATTGGCTACGGATTTATGAAACAATGAATCTGAGGAAAAGAAAAAAATGAAAATTTTAAACAGTTTTCCATAAATGTGAAGAGTATTAAAATATATAGCAAGAAGAATAGGAATTTTGGAGTGGTGTAATACATGTTATGTAGACTTAATTATATTAGAAGACGCAATATTTTTAACAAATTAAAGATTATAAAAAGAGAAACTATGGTGAGGAATGATAATCTGGAATTTGGGAAATGAGAGAGATTATGGAATAGCTGTATTCTGTAGAGATAGAGTAATGATTAGATGTAACATTAAGAAAAATGGGAAGATTAACCACTTGATTTTAAAATTGAAAGAACAAGTATATAGAATTATAACATATGTTTATACCAAGTGTTAAGAATGGAAATATTATTTCATTAATTTTATGAGTATGTAGTAATAATAAGAGGATACTCTAATTGTGATTTTAAGAGGCATATGTAAAAAGAGGAGATGTAAGAAAAATGTTAGAATCTATAAGATGTGGTAAGGTAAAACTTTGGAACAAAAATTCATGGACTTACAAAGGGGGTGTGTATAAAACTGAAATAGATTATTTTATAGTACCAGAAGGTTTAGTTATAGAAGGGGGTAGTAGAAATGGGATTTTCTGATTAATATGGCTAGAGATGAAGGGAAAACAGGAAATATATCAAAATAGGCAAAGAAATGAAAAGGATAAATGAGAAAGCAACGAATAAAGAAGGAAAGAGATTAGTAATACAGTTATGGAATGATCATATTACTTTGAGAACATTTTATAAAAATTGGTCTGAATGATGGATGATATTTCAGTAAAAATATAAAAATGTTTTTTACATTGGCAATATGTTGTGAGAAAAATAGAAATATATGAAAGAACATGTGATGCATTGGAGGATTTAGAACCTACTGAGAAAGCACTTTGATAGAAAAAGAAGTATGTAAATAAACAAGAAAAAATTCAAGAATTGTTATATAAGCAAATAAATCTTTACAAGAAGAAAATAAATATTGCCTTACGTTGTTTAGTGAAGGAAGAAGGTAGTGTAATGAGAGAAATAAATGTAAAAGGAGGAACAGTACTCAGGAAAAGGTTATAAATAGACTTAAGGTTGGTGCGTGTGTTAACCACTCTTATCTGTAGTGTGTAAGGTTAGGTAGGTAGCGGTTGTGTTTTGTGTGTATGTGCACCCCCCTACAAAAGTGTGGATCCCCCACCAACTTCAAAACTGCAATGGATATGCACTTTTAGGTGAAAGACCAATTGTGACAATGGTTAAGGTATTTGTTTTACATCCACAAGGTACAAGGTTTGATCCTCACCTATGGTAAGAGCTTTATTGATTGAAGAAATTTTTTTTTATGGGTTGAGAAGTTGGTATAATGGGTAAGGTGTTTACCTTACAGACACAAAGTACAGGGGTTGACTCATACATGGAGTAATTGTCTAGGTTTAAAATGGACCATAAGGGCAGCTATCCTACTATTAATCTATGAGTTTGTAGTAAAACAAAAAAAAAAAAAAGTTAATCGAAAAAAGAGAATAAAGAGTAGGAATAGCAGGGTTCTTTATTTAAAGTATTGGGACAAGTAAATATAGATGAGATTGCTGGACTAAATGGAATAGAGTATGAAATATATAAAAATGTAAAGGACTAGCAAATATTTTTCAAGATTTTGAATGAATGATTAAATGAAGGTTTTTGTGTATAAAGAATTATGTAGTGGAATATATAATGATGATAAGATCTTTATGAAAAATGTTACAAAAGAGACTTGAAACTATAATGGAAAATATTGTAGAAAATAGTATATATAGTATAAAGGGGAAGGGTTGTCAATAATTGTTAGAGAAATTTTGGATGATTTTATGACTACAAAAGAAGTGAAAATCGTGATAGGAGACCTTATTAAGACATTTGATGTAAGTTGAAATGAAATCATATGGGTAGTGACAAGAGTATAATACAAGTGTGAAAGTTAGGAAATTGTGTATATCAGAGTATAGTAGTAATAAAGTGAAAATACTTATAAATGGCTGGTTAAGCCAAGAGGTACATATGAAGAGTGGTTTAAGACTGGAGTGCCCCATGAGTTGTATACCCTTTGTGTTTAGTTTTGAATGTAATAGTACTAAATGAAGGAGTTTGTTATACAACACCTGAAGGGTTAAGAATTCCAGTTATTTTAACATAGCAAATGACATTGGAATAATTACAGAAGACAAAATTTGGATAAAAGTAATAATTTTAACAAATGAGTATCTAGAGATGATAGGGATGGCATTGAATAAAGAGAAATGTAAAGATTGGTGGTATAGGTTTTACAATTAATTACATTTCTGTGTTAAGTGTAAAATTTGGGAATAAAGATGCAAGTAGAATTTAATGGTAAAAAATAGAAGAAATAACCCTATATTTTCTTGAACATCTAAATTATCATTCAAAAAAGGCTTACTTGATAAATTCAGTATTGATGGGAAAAATAACATACTAGCAAGTGCATTTATTTTGACAACAGTATTTGAAAAACAAGTGTTACAGGTATTTTTTTTTTCATTTGTAAGGGGTTCTGTATTAAACCCAGTAAAAACAGGAGTTGGGTATGTAAATAAAGAAGGTCATTTTAGGGTTAATTAAGGTGGTGGTACATGCTGTTTCATTAAATTTTTACAAAGTGTTAAAGTGGATTAATAAAAAGGATAAGAGATTTGTAGCAAAATTGTTTAAGTATCTTAAGTGTGTATAAATGATATAAAATGTTATGAAAAGTATTTTTGTGTAAATTAAAAAACGATATAGAAAAAGATAGAAATGTATAGTATAAAAATGTAATGCAAAATCATGAGAAACTCTTAACAGATGAAAAAAATAAATCAATACAAATAAGAAGCAAATGCTGTAATCATAAAGTAGAATGTCAGAGTTTTTCTGGAGAATGGTAACAGATATATTGCCAGTAAAAGGAAATATTCCATATAAGAAGAAAAGTGACATAATATGTTTATATTGTTAAGAACAAGAAACTATGCAAATGTGTTTTTTAAATGTAAGTGTAAAAAAATTGTGTGGAAAACTAAAGAATATTTTCAGAGATATAAAAGAAGTGGATAAAATGAAATGAACATGGATGTGAATAAATATAAGAAGAGATGTAAAGAATATGTTAAATGAAAAGATAAAAGTTTTTTATTTCCATATAACCCATATAACATAAATAAAATTATGTTTAATGATAAGTGGATTTTAACAACAATATTAAGTAAAATCAGATCTTTGGTATGGAAGAAGTAGAGGGGGTCTAATAGGGATTCAAGTTTAATATGATTGTGTAAACAGATTTGTGTATCTATATATTTGTACTTTTGTAACTATGTAAATAAGAGTTGTTTTATATATATAAATAAAGGATCCGTACTATTTTTGATAAATGTCTCTCTATATTTTATAGCCACCTGAGCTACCACAGACTCTGGCAGATTGAGCCTCAGCTTAACATCTCATTCGAAGGATGGCACACTCAGGAATGCGGCATACCCCTTATACTGCACTGCAGTGTCAGTATTGGGCAATTATTCTAACTGCTTGGGGCATGAATAGAAGCCAGTGAGAGTGTGCTACGAGTTGAGCTACAAAGACAGTCTGTAATGGGCACCGCCTTCACTTATTCCAACTTTTGTGCCTCACAGGATCCCAGTGGAGCTGTATAAACCTGGTGTCTCTGAAGAAGTCCCAGATAATAGTACAGGGGGTGTAAAGCATAGGTTTTGCTTAGTTGAGCACTCAGTTGGGGTGAGTCTTCTAATCGCCCTGAGGAAGAAGCACCTGTTGAACTAAGAGTGCTGTGTTTATTTAGGCTATGTAGGGGGCACTAACTTACGTTACTTTCCAACAAGTTGACACCTGAGGACCAGAGATTCACTATAAGATCCTGTGTTATGACACAAGATCAGTCCAAAATGAAGACTAGCCTTTTCAGTGGCTTATGTAATGGTGACCTAGCATTCTTGACCAAGACCTGATCTGACTCTGGTTTCAGGCCTCACCTGGCAGCTTCAGTACCTTTGAATCACATCTACGGTACTGAAAGACAGGAAAAGCAATGGCAGAGCACAACTATCTGTTTCAAACTGGCACCCCTTGGATTAGCTTAATGTGTGTCACAAGGTCATGAATGAACTGTATCATCTTTATTTACTGTCTACCTGATATCATGAAGACCTTCTTACTGGAGTTTGATTTTCTCCATGACACACTGTTGTTTCACCTAAACAAATTTGTGGCGATTGCAAAGGATTTAAAATCTATCCTGACAGGGTTTGGATTCATGCAGGTTATTAGCACTGCTAACCATAAGCACAGCCCCTCAATGGATTTGCTGTTTTAACCTGTGTGGTCACATTTTGGCCGTTGGATGAAAACAGTCATTTCATGGTCATTTTATCACTTGGTCTGGTTTAGCTTTGTGCTAACCTGGTTTATCCTCTGTAATGCTGAGTTGGTTGAGTATTTTTTTCTAGTATTTTAAATATTTTTCTGTTTCCAGTGCTGGAATAGTTTCTTTTTGATAACATCATGAATGACTAAGGGTTATTAATTGTGGTGTGCACCAGCTGTGTGATCATGGCTGGTGATCACTTTGCTCCTTTAATTTTTAATGGTGTCCTTCTGTTGGTGTGAGGGCACTGTATTATGGCTGAGTTCCACCCCATGTATGGGACAGGGGAAGGGGTGTGGATAAGCACCAAAAACTGCATACTCGCATTTTTGGAGAACAAAACCATTTACCAGTCAGATTTGTCCATGTAGAGGTACACTGTGAAAAAGCCACCAGCTAAACTCTTCTGAGTAATTAATAGGCCATGTAGTCCTGCCTGTCTGATCATGTAAAAATGTTTACATCATGTAACACTGAATTACCTGTTGTATTCTTTGCATACAAGATGGGCTCCATTTTTTGGGAGATGCCCCTTAGATTACACAGTGGAGAGGTGTATACTGGACCAGAATTGGGATGAGTTGATGACTTTAAGTTTTGCAGAATTCATGCAGAACTTTCCAAATCTGCACCATACTACTTGAGGGTTTAACCAGCTAAGCCATTAATTTGTCTAGATGGCTTTATAGTGGCCTTGATGACTTCAGCTTTCTGAACTGTCCATCCCTCTTTCATGACCAATATATTTTCATCCATCATTCCACAAGAATTCTACTTTGGAGTCTGCTGTTCTAGAAATTTTCTGTCCTGTCTCTAACCTTTATTTTCATTGGAGTAGTTAATAAGAAAGTTGTGTTTTAAGCAGCTTGGCTGCAGTATTGGTTTTCTTGTACTCTGGCTTCCTTTCTAGTCTGGTTTCTGAGCTTGACATGTGACTGAGACTGTCATTTGAGTAAGCAATGGCCTGCTAGTAGGATATGATCAAAGATATGATTCAGTACTGTTCCTCCTTGGTCTCTGCTGTATTCGAAACATTTGATCATCTGATCTGTATTGTGTCTGTAGATTTGGATTGCTCTTGGATGATCAGTCTGTGTTATCTGAGGAACATTACATGCCCCTTTCTTCTGCTAAGTAACCTTCAAATAAGCTAGCTGAAAAAATGTGAAAAGGTACAGTGATTTTTTTTTTAAACTTTTTCTTGAAAAACTAAAATTATTCAGAACAGTTTCAGGACATGTCATTATGGTCTCTTCTTGCCATTTACGAATAGCTGACTTTTGCTTGGTATGTCAGTCAAAAGCTTGACATTTGATGAGGCATGTCTCATCTAGTTCATTTTGAAAGTCTTTGATGGAATGCATTTCAGGAGGAGATGATACCAGATCTGGGAACTTCATATTAAAAGTAAATATCAGTAACAGAAAAAAAATGAGAAGTGCATAGCTCAGTACAGTCAGAAGAAGTCCTTCACTAACACCGTTCAAAAATAATATTGTAGACAATGTCAACATTGGGTTACAACATTTAAGCTTTCTAAAAGCCAACAGGTTGCACGTTTAACATTTAAACCTATGACTTTGCAGTGGTCATGCATATATCAGTCTTCATGACTGAATTATTGCCTATGCATTGGGCCCGATGCTCATGACTTGAAGTAATTTAAAAAAAAAAAAAATTTTTTGTCCCCTGATTTCTGTTTTCTTACAGCAGTTTTGCTGTGTATTCCTTTGTCTCTTAAGTTCTCTGCATCTCAAAACATGTCTATCTGTATAATTTTTTTAAGTGAAATAGGAGGATGATCTTACCAAATTTGAATCAAAACCGTCCACTTCTTTTGTATTATTTTGGTTCTTAAATGAAATGCATGGTAAATAATGGTCAGTCTACAACAGTGATGGCGATCCTTTTGGGCTCGGCGTGTCAAAAATTCGGAAAATGCCTATCTTGACTCTGCTGGTGTGTCACCCCCTCCCCCCATAAAAGAGAAACAATTCTTTATATATTCGTTTATTTAAAACAATACATTCCAATCATGTGTGCTGCAATGTATTAGAAAGTAAAAGAAACATCAGTGACTTACAATAGAGAAAACAATATGTTCACTGATAATTGGTCTTAAAATAGTGCACCAAAAATTACCCTACTTTTAAGAGTAATTTTGAATTGAACTGAAAAAATATAGTATGCATTGCATTTGATTTGATTAACATCAATTAATGTCTTTTTGTTGCTGGGTTTTAAAAATAAGTGCAGGTTCACATATTTCTTGTATTTTTGTTCATTCAGTTTCTTTGGTAACTTTGGTGTGATGAATGCTGATGTGTCACCCAAAACTTCATGGTGCATCACCTTTGACACGCATTTCATAGGTTTGCCATCACTGGTCTACAGAGTACATCCAATTTATCATGACTGCCTTAAAGCTCTTCCTGTTCTTGGGTGAACCTGTATGCCAAGCATCTGATGGTATAGTAACATCTTGGACACCCTTCTTTTTGGCACAGACATACAAACATGTCATGTGTTGGGACATTTTTGTCAGTTTGAGGGATCTTTACATGATATCTGCAGTGTCAGAATTCCACTGTTATTCAGCTGCATTATGGACTGAATTGTTTACATGGCATGTTAGGATAGAAAGCTAGTTTTCACTAGATTACTGTATATATACTTTCTTATTTTACTTAAGAACATTTTAAAATGCCCAAATGGCTATACTGAAAAAATTGCAGCATTGAACACTGCAAATGACAAACTGTATTAGTGTCGCAGTGTGTAAAGATGCAGTGTGGGAAGGTGCTGAGAAAGAAATGTCCCTACTAACATTTGGTAAATTTAAGACTGAAGGAAGATAGCTGCTAAAATGGAAATGAAGACATCATGTAAGAAGCAGTTTGATTTTTTAGTAAGGGCAGGAAGAATTAGTAGGAAAGTCATATGAGATGGTGGCGGTAACGGTGGTTCATCTGTAGCAGTATCATGACAGTTAGTAAATTAAATGCTGAAAGAGAAGTGCTTGAAGTCCAGATAAGATGAACCTTTCAGGTTTCAGAAGGGAGGTCACTTTACTGGAATACATGTTAAAACTCCAGTGGCTACATGGGCAAAACCACAGACACATTGGCCATAGTACTTAACTGATGACCAGATTAACAATACAAAGTGCACATTATTTTGTTTTACAGTTTAACTGGGTATAACTGGTCCAATAGCTCTCTTTCACTTGTGACCTAGGCATAAATGGCACTGGAATAATTAAGATGAATTAAAATTACATTTATACTCTGATTTATATGCATACAGACTAATACCTTGTGAGTTGGCTAGTTCACAGAGAGGAATATAAATATGTTGTATTGTATTTGTAGTGCACATTCACTGTGATTGATTATATACATATAGTGCTTGTTACTCAGGCTTGTTCCCAAGGATGATTAAAAATATACAGTACATGGAGAGTTGTGATTACGCTCTGAAAATGGGGAAAAGACATTTTTGAAATTAGGTGCTTAACAAGCTTTTGCTAGGCACTCTTCTCACACTGGAGAATTACGAGTGGTCACTGGCCATCACAGAAAATCTGCAGGGATCTAAAGCATCATTCAGGCTTTTGTAATTAAGTTTGAATGAAATGTTTAACATCTTCCTGCCTTTCTTTTGTGGTTGCTGTTCTCTGTGTGAGAACAGTAAGTACTTTGCAGCTTTTCATAGCTGTAAAACTCTTAGCGTTAGTGCACTGTTTTGTAAGTTATATAGGGGCAGGGGATTATCCATGCATTACAAAGAATTATGACTGAGTCTTTGCAATCATAACTCAGGTTATGTTTTCTTAAAATAGATGCAAGATTCATTTCTTGAGTTTTGCATGGAAAGCACATTTCTTTATGTCCCTGTCTTGTAAGAGACTGATTTTGTTCAGAGATCTGACCATAATCCTCAGACTAATAAATTCTGGTAAGGGTATTAAGTGATGTTTTGACAGTAGTTTAAAAAGCTAACATTCCAATAATTAGTGGTATGTAGCAGACTTAACTGCATCAGTATGTGGCAAGCATCAATTTCCTGACTGGACATGTTGTTTATTTTTAACTTGACAGTCATTGTTTGTACAGTACACTAAATTTACTATAGTAACAGAGATATTCCTGAACATTTATTACTTACTATTTGTATGTCACATAAATTCATATGAATTCATTAGGTATACTTCAGATTTTATTTTTTCTTAAATAGGGTTAGATTGTCCAGGTTCTAATATTTTCCACTATTTTATTCCAACACACAGGTGCCCGTTTAATTAATAAATGCTTTCTCAGTAGCTTTTAATTTAAATGGTCATATTGAAAATCAGAACTCATCATAGTTTCTTAAGGTGAAAGATTATTCTCTGTTGAACTTTGTATTTTTACAGGTGGACAGTTACTCGACTTTAACCGTTCAATAGTTATCGTATTTCAATGTTCTAAAGCTCTAGCCAAAACTGGTGACCAATGATTTGGCTTATAGGTTCATAGGTTGGTACTAGGCTATCAGCCCTAGGGCCTGTACAAGCCTAGCCATAACAATTCCCTGGCTATTTCTTCCCACATTATTTACTTTCCTGGACCCCTGTCTAGTAGGGCGACTGACGTGATCCCTGGAGTGAATTTCCTTTCTCCCATCCAATCGTCAAGGTTCCTCTTGAAGAGGTCCAAAGAGGCACTCTGCTTGACATGTATGGGCAATCTATTCCAGAGTCTGGGGAGTCTCTGGGTCAGGAACCTATCCCTCCAGCATGTTTTGTTTATTGTGATGGCAAGGTTTAGATCCCTGGAACGTGTAGCTCTGAGGGATTGGGATTTCTTTAAGTGTAGCATGTCCAACAGCTCTGGGTTTGACATGGCCTTGTATGTTAAGCAGAGATCGCCTCTGAGTAGACGATATGCAACAGAGTATAGCTGGAGTTTTTTAAGGCGGTCAGCATAGGGCATCTGCTTTAGGCCTGTGATTCTTTTAGTGAGGTATTTCTGAGGCCTTTCCAGTTGTTGCAGATGTCTTGAGAGGTACATACCAAATGGGGCGTTGTATTCTATAATGGGTTTAATGAGGGATGAGTACAGTGGGACAATGACCTCCTTTTTTCTGGATGTAAAGCCCTTCGTGATGAGGTGTGCCACATAGAAGGATTTCCTGACTGTTGTGGCGATGTGGTTGTCGAAGGTGAGACCACTGTCCACCTGTGTCCCTAAGTCTCTTATCACACTTTCTGTGTTTAGTGTACTGCTATCTTTATGGTAATTCATGGCTACATGTTTTTTCCCAAAGGGGATAACAATAGATTTCTTGGCATTGAGCTTGAGCCCATGGCTCTGGCACCAAGCATCTGTTTCTGTAAGGCCCTTTTGTAGAGTATCCACATAATTTGGGGATTCATTAATGGCTCCCAGTTTGCAGTCATCTGCAAACTTTGTTAGCCAGAGTCCCTTAGTGTTGACCTGTACTTCAGAGAAGTAGATGCCAAACAAGAGCGGCCCCAGGACTGAACCCTGAGGTACTCCCCTTGTCTCTTGTCAGGAGCTTGATTATTAGTCGGCTACTTTTACAGTGTGGGTTCTATCAGTAAGCCATTTAGCAACCCAATGGGTAACATAGGGATTAATGCCCAACTTAGTAAGTTTATCTATGATTCCAGAGTGGGGGATGGTGTCAAAGGCCTTGGCAAGGTCTAGATAGGCTGTGTGGGCCACCTTACCCTTGTCCATGGCTCTGGAGACTGATTCAAAGAAGTCAATCAGGTTCAGGAGACAAGATCGGCCCTTCACAAACCCAAACTGGATGGGGTCCAGTGTTTGAAGGTTGCCAATGTCTTTGTTTATAAGTTCCATGATAATACGCTCCATGGCCTTGCAGATAAGGCTTGTCAGACTGATGGGACGGTAGTTTCCGGGATCCAAGGTGGATCCCCCCTTGTGGATTGGGATAACTGTATCTCTTCGCCACTCAGTGGGCACGAAACCTGAGGTGAGGCTATGATTAAACATGACACTTAGGTGAGGTGCCAGTTCATATTGTAGTTCATGTAGTACACAGCCCGGGATGTCATCTGGTCCCATGGATGCTGTATTCTTGGCTTTAGAGAGTGCGTTTTGTACCTGTGTGGCCGTTATTACTGGAATTTGGCAATCTTCTGGTATTGAGATGGGCCATTTAGGGGGTGAGAGGGGGGTGAAGTTGGCACTGAATCGATCTGCCAGGATATTGGCAATATCCTTCGGATCAGTATATTTAATGCCATTCTGTTTTAGCTCAGGGCAGATCTGAGCATTGCCATTTAGATTCTTGACATAGTTATAGAATGCTTTGTGGTTGTCTTTGGAATCTTTGGCAATTTTATTTTCGTAACTAGCTTTGGAGGATTTTATGAGGCATCTCAGTTTCTTACTGAGGCTAGTAAGGGATTTTTTTGCATCCTGGGATTTTCCTCTTTTCTGCAAAAGTTTATCCTTTTGTTGTAAAGTTTGTTTATGGCAGGGGACTACCAGATTGGCTTCCTTTTTTTGGATGAGAGCATTTTGGTTCTATTATGGTAGGACAGTGATATCTCTGCTTCTTGCCAAGTGTATTGAGCTTAGTATTTTTTAAGCAAGAAGTAGTTTGCAAAGAGAACAAGGCTGTGAGAGGTAGACCATTGTTAAATTTAGGTAGACCATATTTAAATTTAGGTACAAGTATGTTTATGGTGATGGAGTGTCTTGGCTTTGTTTATGTAAATTTGAAATGGTGTAGGAGGCTTTAAACTTGGTTAGTACCTTGTTAACCTGTGTTTGAGTATGTGGGGTAATTGAAATGGTCTTTATTAGTATAAGTTCAAGGTATTTTTTTTATGTTGGCTAAGGGAGGGTGTTTTTAGGGTCAGAGATTGAGGGCGTCTGTATCCTTCAGCCTCTGTGCTGTCCCAGATATCGTATCTGTAGTCTCATTGTAAACCCACTTTCAAATAACTCTGTCTTCCTGCTTTGTTTGATATGGAATTTTGACTTTTGCCAGATCTTCTAAAGCTATCATCATCATTTTGAAAACCATTGATTTTGTTGCGAGGCCAATGGCAAGCTATTAATGAACATTCAGTAAATAAGTGGTCCAGGCACTGATCCTTGAACACCAATTTTGAGCAGTCCAGTCTATGCAAGCTTTGGATTACCATGCACCTACACAAGTGTAATGTAAAGGTCAGTTAGGAAAATCTATGAGTTTAGTTTCTGGGAAAGACTAGTGTGGTTGGCTGTTTCAAATGCTCTTTTAAAGCTAAAAAATGCTGCTAGTAAGAAGTCTGATGTCCATATTAGAGTATATTTGTGTTGTAGGGACAGACCATTTTTTGCTTATCAGTCAGTATGTCATCTTTTAAAATGTATTTAAGGATCTGTTCAAAAAATGATCTTTTCATGAATTGTAGACAGTGGGGAAGTGATTTGCAATGGGGAAAAGTCAGTAGAATCTGAGGGATGTAGAATTTTAGGAAATATAATTATTGGAAAATTATTAAAACGGAGTATTGATTTTGTGGTGAGAGACTGTATATGGAAGTAAACATTTTGTGTAGTTAGTTACTGCCTAGTTGTAGGATTTTAGGATGACTGTTGTGAAAATCACAGTTATAGTTGCAGTCAGTGTTTTCTGGTAGATTCCAGAACTTTAGACTTGTTAATGCATTTAAGGTAGAGAAGTAGATGTTGAATAAGTTTTGTATAGGAGAGCATTCGGATAGACTTGAGATGTTGCTTGGTTTTTGCTTGTTGATTTTTTACTGCAGATTTAAGAAATATTTTATTGGTGGTGGTGTTTTAACAGTGTACCGCAATCAACTGTCTTGTCATAAATAGATGATTTGCAGTTGACCCTACATATTTTGCATTAGCTGCATTGGTGTCTATCCTTATCAGTTGCTTTATCTTCTGATGTTTGCCTCCATTAGTAGGATCTGCCTTCCAATCATGTTATGCAAGCTTCCTAGCTTTTATAAGTTTTTGTCCCCTTGGTGGGGCAGGAACATTTTTCCCTGCATTCTTTTTTAGAGGGTATAACTTGTTCATAGGTAGGTACTAGGCTATCGACCCAAGGGCCTAAGTAAGCCTAGCCTACAAGGGTCCCTGACTTATGCCACCCAAGAAAGTTATTTTCTTGTGCCCCTGTTGAGTAGAGCCACAGAAGTGATCCCCGGAGTGTGTTTCCTATTTCCCATCCACTCATCAAGATTTATGTTAGAGTGCTAATGAAGAACTTTGCTGGACATAGATGGGTAGCTTGTTCCAGAGTATGGGAAGTCTCTGGGACAGGAATCTGTACCTTCAGCATGCCCTATTTATTGTGGTGACAAGGTTTAGGTCCCTAGAGCATATAGCTCGGAGGGATTGGGATATCTTTAGGTGTAGCATGTCCAACAGCTCTGGGTTTGACATAGCTTTATATGTTGGGTAGAGATCACCTCGGAGTAGGTGATATGTTATGGAGTAAAGCTGGAGTTTTTTTTGAGACAGTCAGTGTAGGGCATCTGCTTGAGGCCAGTAATCCTTTTTGTGAGGTACTTCTGTGGCCTTTCCAGCTGCTGCAGATGTCTTGTGAGGTACATTCCAAAAGGGGCATTGTACTCTATAATGGGTCTAATGAGTGTCGAGTAGAGGAGAACAAGGACCTCTTTGTTTTCCTGGATGAGAACCCTTTTGTGATGAGGTGTGCTACATAGGATTTCCTGACTACTGTGGTGATGAATTATCAAAGGAGGGACTACTGTCCACCTGGGTCCCAATGTCTCTTATCACACATTTGGCATTAAGTAGACTGCCGCATATGTGGTAGTTAATGGGTACAGAATTTTTACTAAAGGGGATGACAATGCACTTTTTAACATTGAGCTTGAGGCCATGGCTCTGACACCAGGCATCTGTCTCAGTGAGGCTCTTCTGTAGGATGTCCACATCATTAGGGGACTCTACTTTGGCTCCTAGTTTGCAGTCATCTGTGAACTTCATTAGCCAAAGGCCTTCTGTGTCAGCTTGTACTTCAGAAAAGTAGATACCAAACAGGAGTGGTCCCAGGACTGAACCCTGTGGTACTCCACCTGTCACTGGTTTGAAGTCAGATTTGGAGTCTACAACTTTTACAGTGTGGTTTCTGTCGGTGAACCAGTTGGCAACCCATCTTGTGACTTAGGGATTTATACCTAGCTTAGTGAGTTTAGCTATAATTCCAGAATGGGGGATGGTGTCGAAAGCCTTGGTGAGGTCATGATTAGGCTGTGAGAGCCACCTTACCCTCGTCTACGGCTTTGGTGACTGCTTCAAAGAAGTCACTTAGGTTCAGGAGGCATGATCTGCCTTTCACAAACCCGAACTGGGTGGGGTCCAGAGTTTGGCGGTTACCAAGGTATTTGAGTTCCATGATGATACATTCCATGGCCTTACAGACCAGGCTCGTCAGGCTAATAGGGTGATAGTTCCTGGGATCAGTGGTGGCTCTCTCTTTGTGGAGTGGAATAGCTGTTGCTGTGCGCCATTCAGTGGGCACAAAGCCTGACGTGAGGCTATGATTGAGCATGGTGCTTAGGTGGGGAGCAAGTTCATTCTGAAGTTCATGTAAAACGCAGCCTGGGATGTTGTCCAGTCCCATGGATGCTGTATTTTTGGCTTTAGAGAGTGCAGCTTTTACCTGCGTAGTTGTGATTACAGGGACTCTGCATTCTTCCTGTATAGATATGGGCCTTTTAGGGGGTGAGAGGGGGTAAAGTTAGCCCTGAACCTATCTGCCAGGATGTTGGCAATATCAGTTGGTTCTGTAATTTTTGTGCCATTGTGCTGCAACTCAGAGCAAATCTGGGTGTTGCCATTGAGATTCTTGACATAGCTGTAGAATGCTTTGTGGTTGTCCTTAGAATCAGTGGCAATTTTGTTTTCGTAGTTAGCTTTGGAGGATCTTATAAGGGATCTCGGCTTCTTACTTTGGCTGACCAGGGAGCTCCTCCACTCATGGGATTTTACTCTCTTTTGCAACAGTTTCTTCCCTCTGTTGTAGAGATTGTTTAAGGTAGGGGACCACCAGATTGGCTTCCTTTTTTTGGAGAAAAGCGTCTTGGTTCTGTTTGGGATAGCATGATCCATGCACTCGTGTAAGTACTTATAGAGTGCATTTGTGTAGGATTCAGCAGTCGTAACTGTATTGTCTATCTACATGGGTGTCATGATGTTTGCCACTTCTGTCGTAAGAAGCATGAAGTTGGCTTTGGAGAAATTTTTTACCATGGTTTCCTTAATGTAGGGGTGGGGGTGGGATTTGGATATCTAGGGTGATTAGCTTATTGTCGGATCTGACCAACAAGGAGCTGACTTCAGGTGTGGAACACTGATCACTCTTGTTGGTAATGACTAGGTCTAGGATATTGTTGCCGTGGTGAGGGTGTGGATAAGTTGATCCAGGGTATTGGAATTTTTGAATTCAAGAAAGCATTGAGAGAAGGAGTTGGTACATGAGTAGTTTTCCCAGTTAATGGTGGGGTAGTTGAAATCGCCCATTATTAGGTGTTTGGTTGAACCTTAATATTTTCCAGTATATCAAGAAAAGAGGAGTGGGAATCCTGGGACATGGTGGGGGATCTATAGCAAGCTACAATTTGGATTGCAGTTTTGCCCAGAGTTAGTTGCACTTGGATAATCTCGGATGCATTATGCTGAGCAATTAGCCTGGAGGTGTGGATATCCATAATGAATATGGACACACCTCCACCTTTAGTGCTCCGGTCCAGGTTAGATGGCTCAAAAGTGTGGTATGAGTTATAGCCTGGTAATGCAGAGGTACTATCTGGAGCCTTAAACCAGGTCTCAGTCACTGCACAGATATCATTGTTGTCCATTTTAAGGAGTACCTCAAGGGAGTGCATTTTGAGATTGACTTCTAGCACCGAGTAGCATTTTGTCTTGTATGGAAGTTACCAACTTAAAAAAATATATAGATAAGGCTGAGACAATATTGGGTGTTTATAAAGATCACACCAGTCTGTGTGTTGTAGTTCTGGTATCAAAGCACAAGGTAATACTTAAAAATATTTGGGGTGATATTTTAGATGAGATCAGTGACTATAGAGTTATGACACTCGTTAAATTTAGTACTATGCTGTGTGGAATTTCTGTTGTGCAGGTTTGTCTTGTTGCGTGATTTGATCTGGTATCTGTGAAATCTGCATGTCCTCCCCGCGGTTGAGTAGTGTTCGAAAGACATGCATGAATGGGTGTGCCTTCGTTGAAGGTTGGGCATCGAGCTGGCACCTTAGCACTGTAAAAATCAACTGCCAATCATTAGCAGACTGGAGTTCCGCTGTGGTGACCCCTAACCGGGAAAAGCCGAAAGAAAAACATCATCATCTGAGACTACCCGAATAAAATTAAGTGCAGTTACTATTCTATTTAGCTCTGCTTTCTGTTGCATCTTTGAGTTCATTTGCTTCTTTTGTCTGGAATATTCAGATATTGTAGTTCGTGTGGACTAAATGAAACTGAGTGAGGAGGGGAAGGTAATTTTATACTGAACTGCTTTTTGTTGTCTGTGAAAGTCCAACTGGGAAACCAATGCCCCTTATTGACGGAGGCTCGGGGAGAAAAGCTCCAAAGTGTAACTACAGCTATCCCTGATTTCTGCCATGCCAAAATACTTACAGCAACCTGTGATCTAAATAAACACAAAAAACTTACCATTGAAGCAATCTACATACCCCTGGGTAAAAACATTCCCATACTTGAGCAGTTTCCTTCTTGGATTTCTATATCCATTCCCTATGAAACCATCATTTTTGGGGATATGAATATTGACTGGAAACTTGTTAATGCTGCCACCCGTAGCTATGTTATAAACCTTTATAGCTTTACCCAGCTGATCACCTCCCCCATGCATCCTACAAATAAATTCCCAGAATGGCTTTGCCATTGACTAGATATTAGTTTCTTAACCCTAGTGCTATCATAACCCTTCCACCCAACCTAACTCCCTTAGTGACCACCTCCCTACCTCATTAGTAAGACACACTCCCAGTCTTAACAAGAGCGACCAGTACAGAGTCTCTTAATCTTAAAAACTACAACCCTCTCACCCTAAACAAATTACTGTCCACCATAAACTAGTCATTCCTACACACTTTACCCCTTGATGAGGCTGTCCAAAGACTCAGCAATATATTTCTAGAAACCCTTAACACCCTTGCTCCCAGTAGAAAAATTAGGTTAAAATGTTATTGTGCACCATGGCTAAACCAGGCAACTCTATCACTTATGAACAATAGAGACGGTGCCTGGAGAGCATGGAAAAAAAATAACTTGGCGTTCCTCCTGAACTTCTATAAACAGCTTCACAACCAAACAAAAAAAAATTTCTATCAAAAATCTCTGAACAACCCACATTCCAACCCAAAGAAATTCTGGCACTCAGTAAACAAATTAATATTTCCAGGGAGCCGCCCTTCACCAAACCCTTTTCTTAGCAAACCTATTGGAACTGCAACTCTACTTAACCTTTTCATCATCAAAATAATAGAAAAGCTTACTAAACCAGAAACTCTTGATATTAAAACTCCCTCTCCCACTTCACCTCTATCCTTGTTCTCCCTAGCACCCGTTGCAACTTTCTTCATCAGATCACTTCTTAACTAACTCAAATCCTGTTCCCGATCAGCTGACAAACTCCCTCCATTATTTCTCAAAGATGCAGCCGAATCCTTGCCATACCCTGTATCTACACTTATCAGTATATTCATCCAAGAAAATATAGTACCAGATATCTGGAATAAATTCTTCATAATATCTCTCCACAAGGGAGGAAATTCTACAGAACCCTCAAATTTACTGGCCTATTGCCATATTATCCCCCTTATCCAAGATGATGAAAAATGTATACATAGACAAATACTAAACCACCTCTTACAGGTAAACCTAATTATACACACATAGCACAGTTTCCGACCCTTGCACAGTACTACCACTGCCCTCCTATCTTTCACACAAAACATTGCCCAAGCCAGAGATAATAAACTCGTATCAGCGCTGTTCCTCAACCTATCAAATGCATTTGATACAGTTTCCCATCCTCCTAAACAAACTTTCCAACCTACAACTCTCTACATCCACTATCTCCTGGTTTAATGGCTACCTCTAAAACCGATATTAGTCTGGCAGATGGCAAATATCCTTCTCCCGTTTCCATCTTGTTAAGACCAGGGCTTCCCAGGGTTCTATCCTCAGTCCCCTACTTTTTAATATATTTACTGTTAACCTCCATGTCTCCTGCCCCCACTGTACCTTAATACAGTACACTGACTATTCTATTAATACCTTTGGCAATAAACAGCATCTCCACACTGCCACTCAGCAATCTCTGCACCTAGTAGCACAACTGGAAAATAACCTGCTTCTCAACTCCAGAAAGACCAAGCTTCTCCTTTTCCTTCCAAAAAACTTCAGTACCGCTAAAAAACCTTCACCCAACTCATCCTTAGATAATACCATTATCACTGCCGACTCCAACACCAAATTGCTGGGCTTTACTAGAGACCACTTAAAATTCAATCTACATATCTTAAACTGTATCAAAAAAGTCCACTCAAAAACTAGGTCTTCTATACTGCAACAACAAATCTATACCTAAAAATCTAGACTTATACTGGCTCAAACATTTATTCTACTATCCCTGCTGTATGCTGCCCCCATATTTACTAACCTCCAAGATAATCTCTTAACCAAACTAAAAACCACCTACAACAAGATAGCCAGATTCACAGCCAGTAATGTATACAAATCCCATAATTGTATAGCCCTGAAAAGCTTAAGATGGCATGAGCTCCCCCACATGCTTCAAATATCACGACGACAAAATTGCACACAGCATCCTAAATGGCCCTAACTCCTGCCCTTACATCCATAATTACACCCTACACAGCCAATCGTGACCTCAGAAGCACACAACAAAACCTACTTCAGGTGACCAATCCAAACAAAAATATTGGAAAAATGCTTTATAGTCATTCAGTTGCATATTCCTGGGACAAACTTCCATTGTCCCTTCGCTCCACAACCAAAAGTGGTGAATTCAAAAAAGAAACAAATTAATTTCCAATGTGCATGGATCTGTACTTTATCAGGAAATAACCTAATGAAATTTCTTCTCTCAATTAACATATCTGCCTGATGTCTGCAATTTAAACAGTCTACACATATTACTCGCTCTGCAGTTGGTAGCTATGCTATTAAATGCATCTCTGTTGTACTATGTCATGATGTTTGTTTTTTTTTTCATTTTAGGCATTGTTATAACTAGCCAAATTTCTCAAACATATTGCTATTGCATTTTCAAAATACTGTACTTTTGCCTTGTATATATTCATGTTGTATATTTCTTTCTCTGTTTTTGTACTGCTCAGTATCTTACAACTTGAATTGTTAGTTTTTTTTTTCTCCTTATTTCTTAATTGCTTTCTGGAGCTTTTCTCCTCTGGTCTCTGCTGAAAAAGGGCTGTCTGGGCCGAGTCGGACTAACACTGTTAAATGTAAAAATAAATAAATACATGCTTTAACTTGTTGAGCATTTAACAAAAATCAATTACAAGGTATATATTATGGAAAAGTTCGACTGCATTTGTATATAATGTATCGTGATTAAAAGTTTGTAAATGTAATTACCAAGAAAAGTGTTTAGGAATTGCAAGAAAGCCGCATTAATGTGACTGCATTAACAGCAAGTGGTATTACATGAATAAAATGCAAAGTCAAGGCAGTAGTGCAGTAGAGGCTGTGAAGTTACTAAGATTGGTTTCTCTAAATTATACTACAGACACTTGATAAAGTTTAGCAAGAAGAACTATATAGTTGCAAAGAACCATCTGTCAAGCATACCTCTCAACTGTACCGAATTCCACTGTATTTACCGGTTTTGAAGTCAAAATAATGGGGTGTCATGAATTCCCGAGTGGACCCTTTAATTCCTGTGTTTTTTTTTTTTGTTATATAATTAGTAAAGTTAACGAAACTTTCTGCTTCTGCCAGTGGCAGCCAAGCCAAGAAGGAGCAAGTGCTGCAAAGTACAATTTCAAGTTGTACTTCAGTACAGAGTCCGGAGTCCCAAGTCTGCCTAGCGCCTGCTGCAGCTCCAAGAATCCCAGACCCAGGCACTGTAGTTACTTAGAATGAGAAATGGCTTGACTTCCTCCGGCTCAAGGTAAGAATACCAAAAAGAAAAAAAAAATGGAAAACTGCAAAATCCTACCTAGACTGGGACGTGTTTCCAGGACCAGATCCTCCTTTGGCAACTCGCTTCTTTTTTTCATGATTGATTTATCCTTTTGAATGTTGCTTGCACTACAATGAGTTTGTAAAAGCTGAGGAGCAGCATAAGGGCAAATTCATTTTTGAAAAATGAAGATGCTAGCTTTGGGTCTTAAGATTGTTGTTGGACGTCACAGCTCACAGGGTGTCCTGTTTAGCTCCTCAAAGGTAGACTGTGGTAGCCGCTGTGTTTCCTAAGGAAGTAGAAGCTGCTGAGTGGGTGAAAACAAACAAAAATAAAAACTGCTGTGTGGTGAATACCTTGTGATAATTAGTGCAGATTCCTTTCTGAGAAGTGGAGGTTACTCGGGACCCGAACTGCTGTAGGGGAGTCAGTGTTGTACAGGTTTAGGGGTGGGATGGGGAGAGCAGTCCATTTAGGTGACAGCCTGGGTCTGTGGTGAAACAAACTGAAGGAAATGAGCATGTGTTATCAGCTTTATTATTCATTTGTATAAATCTGGCATCCGTGCAGATTTTGCTAGACTATTTATAAAGCGACTTACCATTTAACTGAAAGCAAACGGGAGAAAGGCATGAGGGTCTTATCGGTCTGACATTTCTGCTTTGGCCTGAACTATCTTTGTTTCACGAGTCACTTGCACTTTCCTATATTACCTTTAAGAGAAGCGTTGCCCATTTTTATTAAAACAGCCATTACTTATGTTACTGCACGTTTCCATGCTTGAGTCATCCTGTGTTATATCCTGCAAGCGACTTGTATCCTCTATATAGAGATCTGTGTGTGTGTGTGTGTGTGTGTGTGTGTGTGTGTGTGTGTGTGTATATATATATATATATATATATATATATATTTATCATCATCATATATATTAAACAAAAAAAAAACAGGCGGAAATAGTAAGGGTGGACATTTCAGCTGTGTTATGGGAAACAAATATTGTCATGTAGAGTAGCATTTAAATGGTATTATAAAACATGTTTAAGTATAGACGGTCATGTTTTAAATAGCTTTGTTATTTTTATTAATTTAACAAGGAAGTTATTGAAAACTGTTCACTTGAGTTTGCCATTCCAAATACTTTGGGGAAAATACCTTCTGATTTAAACTTAACAGGTGAAAATGTATAGTGCTAAGTCCTAGTGTGGTTGTGGTTTTCAGACATGAAATGAGCTCCTGCCTGTAAATGCTAAGATGCATTTGCTTTTTCTTTTACTAAATGATACTGCCACACGATGCTTCACTTAACATTTCAGCAAGTTAGCAAGGAAATTATGAATAATTTCGTTAGTTACACCCATTTGCTCGCCCAATATCTCTGTCAGAGTTGTTGTTGTTGTTTGTCTTTTGGCTTTTCCTGGTTAGGGGTTGCCACAGTGGAACTTTGGTCCGCTAATGATTGGCAGTTGATTTTTATGGTGTCGAGTTGGCAGCCCGATGCCCAACCTTCAACGAAGGCATGCCCATTCAATGCACATCTTTTGAACGCCCACTCGACTGTAGGGAGGATATGCAGACTCCACGCAGAAGGCATTCCCAACCCAAGCTGAGAATCGAATGGGAGAACCTCTTGTTGTGAGGCAACAACGCTACCGCTGTACCACCACGTACTGTGCAGGGAATTTTAAAGTCTGCCAACTCATTACACTCCTAAAACACATTTTCCCCACTTTCTTCTCTATCACACCTCCAACATTTGCCATCTAACAGAGGAAAAAAATAGTTTTGAGTCTACTTCGGTATAAAAATACCTATGCAACCCCTTCCTAGCAAAAATCCTGAATCTTCTAGACTTCGATGCATATATGGGAGCCATACATATGTCTTCCCATTGTTTTATTTTGAATTGCTTATCCAGTCTCTCTTCCCAATCTTTTCTAACCTCCTCTGATTCCTACAGTTATCGTACAATATTTTATATGCCCTACCAATTGTCCCTTTAAGAGGCGCTTGTGTTCTAGATTCAACTGAAAGCTGTACCAGAGCAGGTCTTACACATTTTCATACAGTTCCTTTTGCCTATACCCTGATATCAATCACTGATAGGGAGGGAGGTCTCTAGCCTTCTGTCCAAGTGTCTTCTTGCCTCACTTTTACTACCTTTCTCTCTCAGGTTATTTGCTCCCAATACTTTGCTCCCTTTGCTATTTTTTTTCCAGTAAATTACAGTCCGTTTTTCCCATTCCCTGTATCCCTAATTACAGTCATCCTTATTGGCAGAATCTCTCTTCCCCATTCTCATTTTGGCTTGGATCTTAAAATACTTTCTCCTACTTTATACATATATTCTTCATGGCTTCTGTCGTTTTCCTTACAGATCTGCATTCTAAATCCCGCTCTCTATTTCTTGAATTTCCTCCATGCTTCGTCATCATCCCTTTCCACTTTAAAGTATAGGCTTTCTGCTTGTGTTATGTATATGAGCCTTAACTGTGTAGCTCTTAAATATGCTTTCAAATCAGGTAATCCTAAAACACCTTGTTCAGTTAGAAGAATCCTGACTGACCCTTGCTCTCTTCCCCTCCCACTTAAAATCCTTCAACTATTTATAATTACTGTCCTCAACTGCTCCTGTGGTTGATAACAATATGCCTGAACTGTATGTAAAACTAAAGGGATTAAAACATTTCACTGCTTGTATCTTGCTATCCATGTCCATAAACAAGAGCTTCCATTTTCTCAATTTTTGTATTCCTTTTCGTTTAGT
This sequence comes from Protopterus annectens, assembly GCF_019279795.1. Lineage (NCBI taxonomy): Eukaryota > Metazoa > Chordata > Ceratodontiformes > Protopteridae > Protopterus > Protopterus annectens. The sequence continues at coordinate 1,030,124,610 of NC_056748.1, forward strand.
CTCTTGTCACATATTCTTAGCTGTTGTAACAGAATCCATTTACTCCTAAAGACTTTCATTTTATCATGTCCCCATAAATGTGGGTATTGCTGAACCAATTCATGTGTGGGGACATAGTTTACAGCTACAACCTTTGTTTTTGTTTTCATTAACTTAATTTTATCTTTTGACAAAGATGTGAAACCGTCTCAGTGTTCCATAACACAGATGTGTCCTTTCCTGGTTTAATCCATTACAAAATATTATTGTCTGCAAATACGCAACTTTTCCTGATTCCCATATCAAGTGTATCCTTGAATTTCTGAGTCCTTATTTTCTATGCCAATGGTTCTAATTATGCCACAAATAAAAAAGGGGAAATAGGATATCCCTGTCTGGTTCCTCTCTTCATACACAACTTATCAGAAAGGAACCCTCCCACTTTAATTTCTGCCTCTGCTCTCTCCTATATCCTCCTATTTAACCTTATTGTATCAGGGAATGCAAATGCTTCCAATGCCCTATTAATAAAATTTCATCTTACTTTGACAGATGCTTTCTCTACATCAAGACACACCAACAGCAGAGATTTTCTTATATTCTGCTTCCCTCTGGATCATCATTCTTCTGTTAATGTAGTCAAATATTTGCCTCCCTACATAAAACTGCACTGATCCAGATCTGTCAATTTTGGCAACACCTTTGCCATTCTTTTAGCCATTGTAGACATAAACGCTTTATAATCATGATTTAAAATTGGAATGGGTCTATATGAAGCTGGGTCTGATGTGTCATTACTGTCTTTAGGCATTACAGCCACCACAGCTTTCTTCCAGGATGTTGGTGCTTCCCCTTCTTTTAAAATGCTGTTAAAAAACAAAAAAAAAACTTCCAAATCTAAATCACTTTCTTCAATCCTAGCTTCCAGATTTATACATGAATACCATCTATTCCTGGATACACTTCTTCAGAATGTTTATACATCGCCATTTGTATCTCCTCTCCTGTTAACTGTTGAGCCTGATCTCCCTCTAACCTTGGCGTAGCTACGTCTTCAGTAAATATTTCCGTTTGTACTTTTTCTTGATTTCCACATTCCTCTGCTCTATACAAATTTTCATAACATTTCCAAAATATATCTAATACCTCTACTGGATTCTGGTGATTTTTCTTGTTATAGGCTCCTTAAGTTTAGCATAACGACCCTTTCTACTTCTTGTTGCCTAAGTCATTGTGCTAAAAGGTTTTGTGCGCTGGACTTCTCAAAAAAACAGTTGCTTAACAGCAATTTTTTTAAACTGATGCATATTTTCCAAGTACCCTCTTATTTTCTCTTTAGCACTCTGCATTTGCACCTTTTCTTGTTCTATGAGATTCCCCTTATTCTGCAATACTTTAAGCTTTGTCAGTCCCTCTAAGTAATTATTTTTACTACTTAACCATATCTCTTTTTTTATTTTATTTCTACTCTCTTTTTAAACTGCACTGACATTTTATCCCACTCACTAGCTGTAACTTATGAAGAAATTTCTGTCTTGCCTAATAACTCCAGTAATTTACACTACCCATTCCTTAAATTCCTTTCTTTTTAACAAGAAAGTAGAGAAGGTTCATTGTTTCATGTGTACTTCACTATCCTCCATTTTTATTTATTTGTTATTGGTGCATGATCGAAAATAGTTATTGGATGTGAGTTGAAGCTTTCAATTAAATGCACATGTTCCTGTGAAATATAATTTCTCAAGACCAATTATTGTACCTTTGGGAATAATATGTAAATTCTGTGAGTTCCTACTACTGAATTAATATCTCCCATAACAAATATTTTCATAAATTTCTTCAGACATCAACCCTCTTTTTTTTGTTAAGTTTTCCCTTCTAGGTCCCCAACATCCATCCAACATACATAGGTTCATAGGTTTATACTAGGCTATCTGCCCTAAGGCATTTATAAGCCTAGCCCAGAGTTTTGTGGCTTACGCCACCCCTTATGTTAAAAAATACTGTGCCCTTTAGTTTGTTTTGCCTCTGTCCAGCAGTGACACAGAGATGATTCCTGGGGTAAACCTACGATCTCCCATCCACCGGTCAAGATTTCTCTTGAACAGAGCCAGCGAGGTGCTCTGCATAGGGAGTCTCTGGGTGACAAATCTACCCCTCCAGCATGTCCTATTTATATCCGTGCTAAGGTTTAAGTCGCTTGCTCTAGTGGATCTGGTAGATTTGGATTTTTTGAGGTGGAGCATGTCCATTAATTCCGGGTTGGACATGGCCTTGTATGTCAGGCACAGGTCACCTCTGAGCAGACGGTATGCGACTGAATAGAGCTGGAGTTTCTTCAGTCTGGCAGCATATGACAGATTTTGGAGTCCCTTTATCCTTTTGGTGAGGAACTTTTGGGGTCTCTCCAATTGCTGCAGGTGTCGGGTGAGATACATCCCGAATGGGGCATTGTACTCGATCATTGGTCTGATAAGTGAAGAGTACAGGGGAACAATGACCTCACTTGATCTGGATGTGAATCCCTTCATGATCAGGTGGGCAATGTAGAAGGTTTTTCTAACCACTTTAGCAATGTGAGTGTCAAAAGAAAGGCCACTGTCAACCTGGGTCCCCAGGTCCCTGATAACCTCTTCTGTGCTTAGTGGATTGCCACCTATATGGTAGCTTGGGGTTAAGGGTATGACCATACATTTTTGGCATTTAACTTCAGGCCATGGCTCTGGCACCAGCTATCAGTTTCTGTGAGACCCCTCTGAAGGATATCTGTGTCCGATGTACTTTCCACTATGGCTCCCAGTTTGCAGTCATCTGCAAACTGTCAGCCATAGTCCTCCTATGTTTGCCTGTACTTCTGAGAAGTAGATGCCGAACAACAGGGGGCCAAGGACTGAGCCCTGTGGGACACCACTTGTGACCGGCTTGGAGTCTGACATGGTGCCAGCTACTCTAACCCTCTGGGTTCTGTCCTTTAGCCAGTTTGCAACCCATCTTGTGACATATGGGTTTACATTTAAGCTGGTAAGTTTCTCTATAATACCCGAGTGGGGTATTGTTTCGAAAGCTTTTGCAAGGTCAAGGTAGGCTGTATGGACTGCCTTTCCCTCATCAATGGCCTTGGTGACTGTTTCGAAAAAGTCGACCAAGTTCAAAAGGCATGATCTGCCCTTGACAAAGCGAAACTGGGTCGGGTCCAATGTCTGCAAGTCCCCTATGTCTTTGTTTAGGAGTTCCATTATGATCCTCTCCATAGCTTTGCAGACCAGGCTTGTTAAGCTTATGGGGCGGTAATTACCAGGGTCCATAGAGGCACCGCCTTTGTGGAGTGGGACCACAGTTGCCGTACGCCACTCCTTGGGCACGTATCCTGTTGTAAGGCTAAGATTAAACAGCTGCCTTATGTGCGGGTTTAGTTCCTCATTGAGTTCGTGTAGCACACAGCCGGGGACACCATCCGGTCCCATTGTTGCTGTGTTTTTAGCTTTAGAGAGAGCAGCTTTCACCTGCGCATTGAGATGTCTGGGAGGCTGCACTCCGCTGGGATAGTTATCTCTCCTTTGGGGAGAGGGGGTGAAGTTTGCACTGAACCTGTCTGCCAGTATGTTGGCTATGTCTGTGGGTTCAGTGATTTTTGTATCATTTTGGACTAATTCTGTGCATATCTGGGAGTTTCCACCCAGGTTTCTAACATAGCTGAAGAAGGCCTTATGATTGTCTTTTGAATCTATGGCATTTTTCTCTCAAAGTTGGTCTTGGATGATTTTATGAGTGCTCATATTTTTTACTAATAATGATCAAAGGGGTCTTAACTTTTATGGATTTTGCTCTATCATGTAACAGCTTTCTCCTCTTATTGTAAAGTTTGTTTATGGCTGGGGTCCACCAGACTGGACGTTTGCCCTTGGTGGAAAGAGTCTTGGTTTTATTGGGATTGCCTGATCCATGCAGTCCTGGAGGTGTTCAGAGAAGGCATTTGTAAGGGCTTCCGCAGCTTGGGTTGTGGTTTCCACTGGCTCAGGGGCCGTGAAGGATACCACACCAGTCTTGAGTAGTGTGAAGTTTGCTTTAGAGAAGTTCTTCACTGTGGTCTTTTTGTTTGGGGTGGGGCGGATGTGGATATCCAGTGAGATTAGTTTATGATCTGATCTCACCAATGAGGGATATACTTCCGGTGTGGAGCATTTTGTCCCCATGTTTGTGATGATGGGATCTAGTATATTTTCTCCTCTTGTGGGAACGGTGACTAGTTGTTCCATGGCATTTGAATTTATGAACTCTAGGAACCTTTGGGCTAGAAAGTTAGGGCTTGAGTAATGTTCCCAGTCTATATTCGGGTAGTTGAAGTCACCCAATATAATGGTGTTTGGAGATACATTTATACCCTCCATTGTCTTCAGGAAGGCTGTGTGGGGTTCCTGAGTTTGAGAGGGTGGCCTGTAGCATACTACAAATTGTAGAGCAGTTTTGCCTATGGTTAATTGCACCTGGATGGTTTCCGATGCTTCGTGCATTGCCACCAACCTGGAGGTGTGGGTATCCTTGATGAATATGGATACACCCCATCCTTTTGTGGTGTGGTCCGGGTTTTGGGGTCGGAACGCATGATATGAGGTAAAACCTGATAGTGCCGGGGTGCTCTCAGGAGCCTTGAACCAGGTTTCAGTCACAGCACATACATCTATGTTCTCCATACTGAGAAGGGCCTCGAGTGCGTGCATTTTGAGATTTAGACTTCTGGCATTGAGCAGCATTACCCTTAGTTTCTTCCCATTTTTGCTTTCTAAGGTGGTAGGTTTAGAATTTGAGCCTTGCCTAAAAAAGGCACTATGGGGGAGGCAAGAGCCTTAGCCAATATCCGGAATCCCAGGGGTGACAGGTGCAAGCCGTCCCTTGCGAAGCAGCGTGGCTTGTCAAGCATGTCATCCCAGGCAGACAGACACTGGATCCCCTTTGAAAGACACCAGAAATTAAGCCAATTGTTAAAGCTGATCATGTTGTCTCTATGTTGTGGCATCATTCTTGGTGAAGGAAGGATGCTGCTCAGGGTCAGGGTCATACCTGCCTGGGCTGCATAATCAGAGAGCTCCTCTGTGTCTCTCTTCATGTAGTCCAGGGAGGTACGTCTCAGGTCGTTCACACCAGCATGGACAATGACTGTGTCATATTTGTACTTGCTGTGGAGTGACCCGAGTGCTTGTGTTATGTGGCGGATTCTAGCGCCCGATAGGCAGCTTACTGTGACCCTCTCCTTGTTCAGCCTGGTGAGTGGGACGTCAGTGTGTCTGACTATGGAGTCACCTATGACAAGTATGTTTGGTGTTGTATTTGGCCTTAAGGGCTGTGACTGCTTTGCACACTGATTTTGTGGTTTATGTGTTGCCTGTGGTGTGTCATGAGGTGGCGGTTGCTTGGGTGTCTGCTTTGGAGGCCTCTGCTGTTTATGTAAATTTTTGCTCAGAGCCTCTGAGTATGTCTTTGTGTGTTTATGTGTTTGATTCATTGTTGTGATAGCTTTATGTGAGACTGGTTTTGTGGTGTGTGTAGTTGCCTTCTCCTCCTGTCTGGTCTTGCCAGTCCTGAGTTGAGAGAGCTCAGCCTCCAGTTTGGCTAAATAGCTGCATCTCTCGCAAGTATTTGTGTTATGTGGGAGGAGGAGAGGGTTGTCTGTGTACATGAGGCAATTGTAACATTGCCTCAATATTCCCAGATTCACCAACTGGACAGGAGAGGACACCAGCATCTGGCCCTTCGACATGCTAGAGAAATTAAGAAGTTAGGGGTGTAACTGAATAAGAGAGGACTTAGTAAGGAAGTGGGTACTCCTGGGGGGGGGGGGTTCGCTAGTGAGGGACTTTGTATAATACAGAAGTGCTAAGGCTGAAAAGAAGATGCTTTTAAGACAAGTGCTGAGCTTTTTTTTTTTTTTTTTTTTTTTTTTTTTTGGAGGAAAAAAAAAAAGCTTTTTAGGAACAAGTGCTGCCTTTTAGTTAAGGGATATACTGTTTAGATTACTAGTAGAGCAGTTCTAAGGGAAAAAATGAAGAACAGACTTTATGGAGCCAGAAAAAGTTTAACCTTGTTAAACCGGCGCTGCCCCATGCTGCTCTAGTGGCAACTCCGCACTAAATCGCGCTAAAGCACGCTAAAGCATGCTTGATAGCAGGGGCTGGAAAGAGCCAGGAATTGACCCAATACGGCCAGTAAAACTACAGTTTCAAGTCAGTAACCACTCCCACGGGGGACAGGGAAGCTGCTCAATGTTTTTCACTGCCACTGATCAACAGAGACTTTCCTTTCAGCCCAAGCAAAAATGGCCTCACAGAAACTTACAAACAGTTCAAGAACAACAAGCCTGTAACTGAACTTTTTTAAATCTCAGAAAAGTGGGAAAAAAGCAAGATTTTTTTTTTTTGTTTTTGTTTTTTCAGAGATAGCAGAGGTTCACAAGTAATATCAAGTTATAACAGTGCAGTAAATGACCCCACACAAGAGTGCTAGGTCAAAGACAGAAAATATGCAAGTTTTGAGAAAAAAAGATTTTAAAATTAAGTGCAAACAGGAAATTCAGTAAACGGCTTTTGGTTGTGCTCTAAATACAGCTACTAATGCAGAAATCAAGTTTAACAAGCCAGAAAATGCTCAAACTAGGCAGCTATGCAGAAAAACTTAGCAAATAAACAGAGAAAAAATACTTAAAATCTCAAAAGTTGCTCCCTTCTTCTCTCATTTATTGTTGCAAACCAAGTTACAGTCTCCACCTATAAGTAATATTACAGCTGAAAGTGGATTATTTCTCCTAAGTAACTCAAGTATTTACTCTTATTTCTATTTCCATTCTTTCCACAATGTGTGTGTGTGTATGTGTATGTGTGTGTATGTATATATATATATATATATATATATATATATATATATATATATATATATATATATATAAAACACACATGCACACAATGTCTGCCTGTGTGCTCAGAAGTGGATCCTTGGAATGTGCACAAAACCATGCCAACATTTTGAATTTCAGTATTCCATCTATTCAACCTAAATACCTAAAACTGCAGTAATTAGTTTAGTTTGGTCATGCACTGAAATGAATAGCACAATCTAATTCAGATCACTGTCTGACGTAATATTGATTATTTTTCCCTCAATATGGGATAATCTTGCCATATTAGTTTCAAGAATACCCCCCCCCCCCCAATCTCGTGCCTGCCCTGTTATTCAGGAATGGGATCTATTTTTGTTGAATTTGTGGTCATTTGCATATTACAGTGAGAGATTTTTTGTGAGGTATAAGTTGGCTGTGTGCTGAAACGTGTAGGCCATTGTGTCTAATTCTGTGTGTGATGCCCGTGCACTGGCCCAGCAGTCAAGGAGCCTCGATCCTCACCACTAACACCAGTGAGGGGTGCCCATATAGGGAAAGGATAATAAATACACACACAGTAAAGTACAATTTCCCTTAAGAGCACACACAGATCAGTCAGTCTGGAGCTGGTTTCTCCCTATCCTTCCATGTCCCCGATAAGACTCCCCCCTGGCACAGCTATAAGGTCCAGATCTCAGCCTAGTGGGCAAGCTAAAACATCAATCCATCTGTCCAACCAGTGCTTCGTGTCTCTGCCCAAGTAGCTGACACACACACACACACACACACACACACACACACACACTCTTTGAGAGAGTTATATACAACCACACAGACACTCCTGGCACAGGTTCTCCAGCTGTGCCCCTTTTACCCAGACTATACGGTAGTACCACTTGCCACCACCCACTAATATTCATCAGCTACTAAAAGGCCACTATGAAAGGGTGTCCAATTATACTGTGCAATATCATTATCCAAATGGTAAGTGCAACTTTAACAGTCAAGGCTTATTGGAGTGGCTTGGCCAGTATCCCTATATACATGCAATATACTCTATAGCTTAAATTATCTGTACACAAAACAGCCATAGTTGAAAGGTTTAAAATATTTAATAATAAATAATAAAAACACAAGACAATACTTCTTACTACACAGTGCTAGTCAGTAGTTCACAGATCACAGAGAAATACTTAAAATAATACAGTAGAAAAGATCTGACATCAGTACGGAAAAAACTAATCTAATCTTCCTAGTTCCTAGCTATATCTAAGAGAAAACACCGTTCTAAAATAAACTTACATGTAGAACACAGGCAGTGCTGGTGAGTTGGATGTTCTCAAGACAAATGCTAAATGTCCTCATTCTTTCTGCCCTTAAATTGATAACGCAGTACACTGATTAATTTCAGATTACATTATTTCTTTCTGGTTCCCAGGCGAACAGAAACTAAGAGGTTAATAGCCCTTTTGATCTTGCAGCTGGTCAGGAAGCCAGAGCAATAAAAGAAATTATACATGTAAATTCTAGCCATTAACTTTGGCCTCAAAACAATAGGCAGAATGCCTCCCTCTAGACATCTCGGCTCAGAGTTTTCGATCAAAGAATTTCAAAATGCTTGGCTTATCAGCTTTCTTACAGCAGATTGCACTGTTACATTTTTTCAGTTCAACATACAATACAGTCTTTTCACATTTAAGAGAACAAGCCAGTGGCTTACATTAATATTTACAAATGACAGAATTATTTACAAAATTCTATCTAACTAGGCTGGCAGCCTTCAGCTATCTTCACACATCTCCCCCTTCGGAGAACTCAGGCTAGTTTTTAAGTGACCCTTGAGAAACATTGCTTACCTTACCCTGTTCCCTGTCTTGAGAGCCCATCTGCATTGGCATTGCTAATCCCACTGTGGTGCTGCACTGACATATATGCTTGCAACCCTAGGCTCCATCTTAGCAACTTGGCATTTTGCTGGCTGGCTCTGTTTAACCATGTTAGTGGATTGTGATATGTCACTACAGTGAATTTTCTTCCATACAGATAAGGCTGAAGTTTCTGCAGTGCCCACATTATGGCTAGACATTCCTTTTTTACAGCTGCATGCCATTCCTCCCTGGGTTCGAGCCTATGATTGAGATAAACCACTGGGTGCTCTTCTCCCTCTGAAGAAATCTGGCTAAGTACAGCCCCCACCCCATGGTTCAAAGCATCCACCTACACAACAAACTTTTTGCTGTAATCTGGACTGACTAACACAGGGGGTCCTCCCAAAGCTTCCTTAAGCTCTAGGAATGCTTGCTCGCATGCTGGGGTCCACACTACCTTTATCTGGCCTGTTTTCCCTTGTCAGGTCTGTGAGGGGAGCAGCTATGGTACTATAACTAGGGATGAGCTTTCTGTAGTACCCTGCTGTCCCTATGAATGACCTCCCCTGCTTTTTGGTAACAGGTGCAGGTCATGCCTGAATGGCTTCTACTTTGGTAGGTTCTGGCCTGATCTTACCACTCCCCTCTCTATGTTCCAGGTAGGAGACCTCTGCCATTCCCACCTGACATTTGCTTGGCTTAATAGTCAACCCTGTCTGCTGTAGTCTGCCCAGCACCTCCCTGACATGTTGAAGGTGCTCTTGCCATGAATGGCTGTAGATGGCAATATCATCTAGGTAAGCAAGAGCAAACCCTCCTGCTAGGATATGATCTATCAGCCTCTGGAAAGTTGCCCTTTGGGATGAAAAATGCCCCAGCATCTTTGCGAACTTGTACAAGCCAAAAGGAGTTACAAAGGTTGACCTGTCTCTAGCACTGGGAGTCAAGGGCACCTGTCAGTAACCCTTGGTAAGATCAATAGTTGTAAGATACTTAACCCCACCCAGCTTCTCCAGGGCCTCATCTGTCCTAGGCATGGGGTAAGCATCTGACTCTGTGTGACTATTTAATTTCCTGTAGTCCACACAGAACCTGGTGCTGCCATCCTTCTTTAGCACCAGCACCACTGGGGAGGCCCAGGGACTGTTGGACTCTTGAATTGGCCCTAGTTCCAACATTTCCTGTATCTTCTCCTTCCAAGTCTGACTCTGTCACCATATAAGGACCCTGCCTAATAGGCCTTTGGGATCCTGTATCCACCTGGTGCTCCACCAGGTGGGTGCAGCCTGGTTTCCCAGTGAACATGTCCCCAAATTCCTGTAACACTGCTCCGATTTCTCGAACCTGGGTAGGAGATTGCTGCTGGGACATTGCTACCCCTTCCACTGAGGTGTCAGTCCGAGCCTCACTGAGGAGATCAGTCACCAGATCTCTCTGACTCCTCCTGCAACCCACTGCAGATACTCAGCACAAGGGCCTCCCTGTCATGGTAAGGTTTCATAATATTAACATGGTAATTGTGCCCCTGCTTCATGCCTAGCAGTTCCACCATGTAGTTAACATTACTAACCTTCCTTACCACCTTGTAGGGTCCCTCCCAAGCTGCTTGTGGTGTCTGATAGGAATTAGAACCATTACCTGCTGCCCTACTGCATACTCTCTAGCTCGCGCATTCCTGTTGTACCAGACCTTTTTCTGTTGTTGGGCTTCTGTAAGGTTTTTCTGGGCCAAGCCCATGAGTTCCTTGAGCCTAGTGCTGAGGTTTAGGACATATGCCACAATAGACTCCTTGTGAGATTCATACACACCTTCCCACTCATCATGAATTAAATCTGGAAGTCCCCTCACACTTTGCCCATACAACAACTCAAAGGGTGAAAACCCTGTGGATTCCTAGGGAACCACTCTGTAAGCAAACAACAGATGGGGCTAATATAAGTCCCACTCCCTCTTAAACTGATCTGCAATTGCCCTTAGCATGAACATGAGTGTAGAGTTTAACCTCTCAACAAGACCATTATTTGGGGATGGTAGGGGGTGGTGTTCAGGTACTTCACCCCACAGTATTTCCACAGACAAGCCAACAGGTCTGACGTGAAATTGGCACCTCTTGTCAGTCAGTATTTCTTTTTGAAAACCTAACCTGCTGATAATCTCTAACAAAGCATTTGCCACCTTTTCTGCCTCAGTGGAGGACAAAGCCACTGCCTCAGGGTATTGTGTAGCATAATCCACTACCACTAAGATATATTTTTTCCCAGTGGAACATGGGGTGCTTGGAGGCCCCACAATATCCGTAGCTACCCTCTGAAATGGCTCCTGAATCACAGGCAAAGGCATCAAAGGAGCTCTCACCTTGTCTCCTGCCTTGCTTACCTTTTGGCATTGTTCACAGGTCCTGCAGTACCCTGTCACATCTCTGGAAATTCCAGGCAAGTAGAAGTTCTGCATAATACATCTCTTTGTAGGTTTTATGCCCATATGACCTGCAAACAGAATATCATAGACTATTGCTAGAAGCATCAGATGGTAGGCACTACCAACTGCTGTACCTTCTCACCTTCTAGCCCTCCCTCAGGGGTCCACTCTCTCTATACAGTAACCCTTTGTCCCAGTATACAGATTCCCCCTTCCCTTGAAAATCAGATGCCTCACTAGCTACCTGCCTCAGGCCTTGCAATGTAGGGTCTGAGAGCTGAGCCTCCCTCCACTCTCTTTTTGTAACCTTTCCCAGAGCCCCTTCCACAGGACGTCTGGCATCCTCTGACAGCTGTGCAATTTCCCTTAAGCGCACACCTAGATCACAGTCATTCTGGGGCTGGTTTCTCCCTTTCTCTCCAGGTCTCCAATAAGACTCCCCACTGGCACAGCTATAGGGTCCAGATCTTAGCCTAGTGGGCAAGCTAAAACCTCCAGCACCCTCTCTGTCCTACCAGTGCTTCGTGTCTATGCCCAAGTAACTCACACAGACAGACAGACACAGACAGACAGACACAGACAGACAGACACAGACAGACAGACACAGACAGAGACAGAGACACACTTTGAGGGTTATATACAACCACACAGACAGTCCTGCGGAAGGCTGGCACATGTTCTCCAGCTGTGCCCTTTTTACCCAGACTATACGGTAGTACCATTTGTCACCACCCACTAATATTAATCCGCTACTGAAAGGCCCTTATGAAAGGGTGTCCAATTATTTTGTGCACTATTATTCTCTAAATGGTAAGTGCAACTGAACAGTTGAGGCTTATTGGAGTGGCTTGGCCAGTATCACTATATACATGCAATGTACTCTAGAACTTAAATTATCTCTACAGAAAACAGCCACAATTGAAAGGTTTAAAATATTTAATAATTAATAAAAACACAAGACAATACTTCTTACTACACAGTACTAGTCAACGAGTTCAGAGATCACAGAGAAATACTTAAAATAATACAGTAGAAAAGTTCTGACATCAGTACAGAAACAAACTAATCTAATCTTACTAGTTCCTAGCTGTATTTAAGAAAAACACAGTTCTAAAATAAACGTACATGTAGAACACAGGCAGTGCTGGTGAGCTGGATTTCCTCAAGACAAATATTAAATGCCTGCATTCTTTCTGTCCTTAAATTGATAACACAGTACCACTGATTCATTTCAGATTACATCATTTCTTTCTGGTTCCCAGGCTAACAAAAACTCGAAGCTTAATAGCCCTTTTGATCTTGCAGCTGGTCAGGAAGCCAGAGCAATAGAAGAAATTATATATTTAAATTATAGCCATTAACTCTGGCCTCAAAACAATAGGCAGAACGCCTCCATCTAGACATCTTGGGATCCAAGTTTTAGATCAAAGAATTTCACAATGCTTGACTTATCAGCTTTCTTACAGTAGAGTGCACTGTTGTTACATTTTTTCAGTTCAACATCAGATACATTATTTTCACATTTAAGAGAACAAGCATGTGGCTTACATTAATATTTACAAATGACAGAATTATCTACAAAATTCTATCTAGCTAGCTAGGCTGGCAGCCTTCACCTGTCTTCACACAATGTGAAAAGGGGTGGGTTGTATCAGGTTCCCCAGAGGATGCAAGAAAGCTAAAGTAAAATGTATTCAGTGTTGAAGCCCTCTTATTATTGTCTAACATAATCAAACATGGAATGAGTTCTTTCAGAAAAAAAAAAAAAAAGCTCTTTAAAAATAAATTCCCTTGAATAAAACTTACTTTTTAAGTAGGTCAAGGCATGGCCTTTACACATGGGTATTACCATATTGTTGATGTCAAAATCAGTCTGACAGTATACTCTCAGTCAGAGAAGAACATCTCTATACAGAAAGCAAGAACAAGACCTGCAACTGCTTGTGGCGTTGAAACCAGTATTTTCTTGTCCTAAAGTTTAGAATTAGATTAGTTGGCCTAGAGATGTTTTTGGTTTCTTTAGTTATTAACTCAGAAATATTTTGAACTGCTACATACTAGAGTTGGAAAACCGTTTTAGAGGATTAGACCTAGTGGGTAGACTGAAGAGCTGTGGATGGGTTTGTGATATTGTTTAGGAAGCATTAACAAAAATGTTCCAACTAAAATGAACATAAAGTAAAATGGTTGTCTGTGGAACCTTTAGAAGTGGCCAAGGGTGAACAAAAGAGAAGGAAGGTTGGGAAATATGTGGAACTGAGTATAGATTTTTCAGAGAATAGCAAAAAAGAGGAATGGAGGTGTAATTGAATTAGCAGTTCAAAGACTTGCAAGAATAAATATAATGGAAAGATGAGATTTATTCAAGAAAATTGGCATTGTTAAGGGGAACCTCCAGTTTGAAATATGCATAATGAAAGACAAAGATGAGAGGTCTAGAGATAACAGCATATTTTAAAAAGATGTTTCAGTAATATACAGAAGTAATGTGCAAGAAAGACCCTAACATAACTGATACACCCCAGAGTCAGGCATCCAAAAATTAAATTAAATGTGCCCCTTTAAATTCTTACTGATAAGAAGCTTCTAGGAAGAAATTGAATTCCAGGTGGATTGCTTAAAATATAGAAAAATGATCCAGTTACGGTGTTGCACAGAATTTGCCAACAAATTTGGAAGATGCAACAGTAATTACTAGAATGGAAAGTGCAGTGCTAAAGAGTGCTCAAAGTATGGAGCATTTGAACTTTTTCACAAGGTGATGCTAAATATCCTGCAAACTGGACTCCAGCAACATATTGACCAAGAACTGCGAGAGATATAAGCTGGTTTTAGAAGGGACTGAGGCACCAGAGATCAAACTGACAAAATCTGGTAGGTAATGAAGAAAACGGGGATATCACAGAAAAATAGTGTAGCACATAAATCCGAACTAAATAAAGTTTGTGTCTATGTAGATCCAGGAAAGCTGACACATTCTCAGAGAAATGGAAACAAGCCCCCTTGTTTCCATACTGAGGTATTTGAATGCTGAGCAAGAAGTAGCGGTTAGAAATAATATGGACAACTGAATGGTTCTAGGCTGGAAAAGAAATGAGACAAGGCTGTAACATTGTCATCCTACTTATTAATTTATATCATGCAAAAATGCCAGCTTAGATGAATCAGATGCTGGAATCAAAACTGTCTGGGGAAATATTAACTACCTTAGATATGCAGATGATACCACTCTGATGGCTGAAAGTGAGAAAGAGCTTAAAAACCTGTTGAATAAGTGGAAATTAGAAAGTGCAAAAGTTGCCTTGCTGTTCAACAACAAAAAAAGTTAAAATTATGCCATCTTGCCCTAAAGCTTTTTTGAAAATAAATGTGGAACTTGGTCACGGATTCTATTTTCCTGGGCTCAAAGGTATCTTGCATGGGGATTGCAGCCATGAAGTTGAACAAGGCTTGTTCCTTCGAAGGCAAGGTATGGCAGATCAGGATAAGATTTTAAATAACAAAGACAGCACATTGTCAACAGATATCCTTATGGTCAAAACTACCATTTCCCCTAATAACACATGGCTGTGTGTATTGCACTATAAGTAAGACTGTGCTGGAAAATAGATGCTTTGGAAATGGCATGTTAAATAAAACTTTTGCAAGATCTGTGGACTTCAAGTAGATCAAATCAGTCAACATTTTATGAAATATACCCAGATCATTCACTCGAAGGTCTGAAAGTAAAACTTAAATACTTTGGTTACATAATCTGAAGATGGGATTTATTAAAGAGTACACTGGTGTTGGGAAAGATTGAAGAAAAGCATGGAAGGGGAGGCTGAAGCTAAAATGGATAGAAGACACTACTGAAGCAATGAATTCAAATTTGCAGAAACTTTGTTGACAGACAGACCTGCTGTGCTAATGTTCTGTAGGTCCCAGAGAGCCACTCTCTACTAAGTAACTAACCACCACCAATGAATAAATGTATTTTTTTCTATGGATTGAAGAGCTTTTACCATGGGTGCTTGAAGGGGCTAGGGCTTTTCCTTCCTCATCCTAGCCTAATCCATGGTCAAATCCTAAAGAAGAAAAGGGGAAATTTGCCCTTCATTTCTGGTCAGTGCATTGTGCATTGGATAAAATTCTGTGCCCCCATATCAGACTTGAGCTGCATCACAGCTATTGGAATGAATTAATTCATACTAATCCCGTTTACTTTTATGTTATCATTTCAGGTTGAGTATCTCACTTGCTGTACGTTAAAATCTTAACATTATTTAACCCACTACAAAGAGATTATTTGTATTTTATACTGAAATGTCTCGACATACTGAGAAAAAAACAAAAAATGAAAATATATGGGAAGAGTGAATATTGAACATCTCTCGTCCTTTTAACTTTTTTTTTTTTTTTTTGCATGGAGCAAGCTGTTTATACCCCCTAAATTTATATTCAACACAAAATCACCATACTTCTGAGAAAAGAGAATATTCTGACAATTGGTAATCTCTCTCTCAGTATATGTTAGTCCAGATTTTCAAGTCATGTGGTCGCTGCTTTTTGATGCCCAGCAATCCAAGTCTCAGCATTATAAATGGTTACCAATTCTTTGACTGTTTTCTTATAATTGTAAAACTTATTAGTGCTTTATAAAGGTAGCTTTCTCATCAAAGTATGCATCACCAAGTTAATGGATAGTGAAGAACTTATTTGAGGAAAGAATATATTCTAGTACAGTAAGCAGAATTCTCATGAGTCGGTTATTCTATTTTGTCCTTGTGACACCCCTGCACTGGCCTAGTGATCAAGG
This sequence comes from Protopterus annectens, assembly GCF_019279795.1. NCBI lineage: Eukaryota > Metazoa > Chordata > Ceratodontiformes > Protopteridae > Protopterus > Protopterus annectens. The sequence continues at coordinate 1,030,140,541 of NC_056748.1, forward strand.
AGCCTCAATCCTCACCACCAGCACCAGTAAGGGACAAGTACACACACAGTAAAGTACAATTTCCCTTTAGAGCACACAGAGTCAGTCTGGGGCTGGTTTCTCCCTCTTTCTCCAGATCCCCCATAAGACTCCCCACTGGCACAGCTATATGGTTAAGATCTCAGCCGAGTGGTCAAGTCAAAACCTCCAGCACCCTCTCTGTCCAACCAGTACTTTGTGTCCCTGACCAAGTAGCAGACACACACACTTTGAGATTTGATTAATGTACAAACATGCACACACTCCTGGGGAAGGTTGGCACAGGTTTACTAGCTATGCCCCCTTCTACCCAGACTATAAGGTAGTTGTCATTGCCACCAACCACCCTTACTTATCAGCTACTATGCCATTACCAAAGTGTGGCCAATTCTACTGTGTAATGTACTATTATCCAAATGGTAAGTGTGACCAACAACAAGGCTATTGGAGTGGTGTATACAGTGTCACCAAATACATACGCAAATACTCTCTCTAAACAAACCAGCCACAATTAAAAGGTTTAAATATATTTCATAATAAGTAAAGGAAAATGACAATACTCAATACCACAGCACATTGACAACAGAGTTCAGAATCACTGGAAATATTTTAAAACAACATTGCGAGACCGTCTCAAATAAATACAGAAAACATCTAAACTAATTCCTATTATATTCCTATCTATCTCTAAGAGAAATTACTGTAATCTAGTACTTACTTTTAGCAAGGCAGAAGTACTGATGAGAGGATGTTGTCAGATCCAAAGACAAATACAAAATGCCCAGACTTATTCTGAGAGCTGGTTCTTAAATTAATAACACATTACTGCTGGGTCAACTGGATGACATCACTATTTGTCACTTGCCTTCAGTTCCCAGGCTAACAGATACCAACAGAATTTAACATTTCTCTGTGAAAAATACTTGTCTCTCAGAAGTTTGCCTAAAACTGGAAGTCGTAAAACAGTTAAACACTTTTACATTTGAAACCTGAAATTATTTCTGTTTCCAGACAGTAGAAAGAACTTATAGCTGTAATCATCCTGTCTTCTTGCTGAAATAAACACAATCATAAAACTCTTCACTTAATTTTTCAGAGTTTGCAAGTTAACTCTGTATGTTCCAACTTCTACTATGAAAACGCACATTTGCACAGCATATAGTTTATACACATTTCTGCACTTTTCCAGCAGGGTACACTGTGGTTACATTCTTAAAACTCAATACATAACATACAATTCAACACATTTGCACCAGTAGTTTAATAGCCACATAAAATATAGTTTTTTTTTATATTTGTAAGACAATCATATGAATCATGTTAATATTCACAAATGACATAGAATTATTTACAAAATTCCAGCTAGCTGGGCTGGCAGCCTCACAGTCCTTCAAGATTTTTTCCAGGGTCCAGTGTTATGAAAGCACTTGCATAAAATGTATTTATTACTGGAGTTAAATGTTTACTGTGTCTGTAGCCTCTAGCATGGTTTTCCTTTGTTATGTAAACAGTGCTTTCTGGAAAACTGCCATATCTTGTGTCTTGCTTCACACACGTAACTACAAAAAGCTGCAGGAAGCTTCTATTACCAGATATTGGCTACAGTTATGCTAACTTCTCATTAAACGTTCAGTGCAAACAGCAGCTGGGCCTGATCAATAAACAGTTGTTTGTACTAAACTGTTCTAAGGAACGTCCTTGTTTGACTCCACAATAGTGGATGCTAACATAAGTGAAAATATAGCTCAAGGGTGCCAATACAACAAATGAGTGAAAAAAAACTCTCAGCAGTGCAGGGCCAGGAAATACAGTTAACCTGTACTCCATCAGACTTTGGTTCTGAAACCGAAACATAAATGACAGTGGGGACAAACCAGTCCATTGAAAAAAAAACTAAGCGAGTTTGGCAAGATGGTTATCTCACAGATACGAGGTACAATGTTTGATTCTGATCTCTGATTATTTGCTAGGTTTGTAATAGTTTGCAGACTGATAGCATACTATTTACCTATAAACCTGTGAGCTTCCTTCAAGATAACTTAAATTTAGTGAAATAAAATAAATGGAGTGTGCATCATACAAACTGGAGTAGGTTATATTTAGTCTGTAAGAGGTGTGTGTTCATTTTCTTTTCTTGATGAAGAAGAAAGCATTATTTGAAAGCTTGCTCAATGCCTGCATAAAGTTATTTTAGACTAGGGTCGAGTTACTGGTTTGTAAATTTTATTTTACCCTATTTGATATACACTGTATAAACATGCTTTGGAATACTGAATGGGGTGGTTTCAGAAGGGCATTCAGATACCGTGATATACAATACAGGGCATACAGTGCAGCTAACCCAGAGACTAGTAGCGTTGCAATTACTGAGGTTGGCACTAAATCCAAGGCATTCAGGAGAAAGCCTGAAGTATTCCATGAATGAAGAGCATCGGATCTTGTGGATTTCAAGCTTTCAACAAGCTGAAGTGAGTATGTCTGACATAAACTCTTGAGAGTCTGTTAACACATGAAAGGCACAGCTCTACATGCCTGCATGGTCCAGTAATAAGAATTCAACATTGCCAATTTACTGAGAAACATAAATGTGCATCTTCACTACATTTAAAGATGTTTAAGCTGTTAGTAAAATGGCTTCTTGTAGCCAAGGGTACAGAGTTTGATTTCTTCCACCTACATTTCCTTTTTGTGTGTCTGAGCAAGTCACTTAAACAGTCGAATGGTTCCGAGTCACCCCTGAAAAGCTACACTTCTGTCCAGTGGAATTATGCTTTTAAAAAAAAAAATCAATAAAATGTTATTTACAGTTGCATAAAACAGATCCATTGTATATCCGTGTTTTCACACTACAGAACGGTTGCTTTCTATAGGATTTTGATGTGGTTTCATTTGCAGTGAAATCATTCAAATGCAGATTTTAAAATAAGTATAGCGATGATTATAGCCTGTGCTGGGGGGGGGGGGCGTGAGGCAGCTAGTCTAGAATGGTGACTAACAGGTGAATGTCTACTATAGGCTGTGCTGGGGGGAGTAGGGCAGCTAGTCTGGAACGGTGACTAACAGGTGAATGTCTAGTATAGGCTGTGCTGGGGGGCGTGGGGCAGCTAGTCTGGAATGATGACTAACAGGTGAATGTCTAATATAGGCTATGCTGGGGGGCGTGGGGCAGCTAGTCTGGAACAGTGACTTACAGGTGAATGGTCTAGTAAAAGAACCTGAGAAATAGTAGTGGGTATGAAGAGTAGGAGGCAAATGGGGCTTCCAAGATGAAGGTGAAGGTAGAAAGTGGCAGATGCAACCACAAGAGGGAGGATAAGGAGAAGAAAGCAGTGGTGAAAGGACAGATGCAGAGAGTAGTGCTTGATAAGGGGTAGACTGAGCCAGTGGTGGCTCTGCAAGAGGCAGCATCACAATGTGGAATGGAGGAAAGTAGGTCAGGAAGGAAGGCAAGATGAGAGATGGAGGTAAAACTGACATAACCATAGATGGGTCTTGTAGAAAGAACACTGTAAAGATGTTTTGGAGATTGAATGTACTTAAGCAGGAAAATAAACAGCACAGATGGTGAAAATAACTAAGAATTGGGCACTTGGGACAAGGATTTTGTTACTGGAGAGACTGCAACAAAGGAGACTAAAAATCTAGGACAATAGAAAGGGCCTGGCAGCTAGCATGCCTAGGAAAAACAGAATTGGATAAAGGTTTTGGACTGTTGGGATGATGGCAGGGGGACTGGCAGAAAGATCAGTTTTGTGCAAAGGACAAACTCCGTCATAGCCCAGAATAGGCAGTTGTGATTTAGCTCTGTGTTGGAATGTTCTATCTCAGTGATTGTACCTTTAAGATGGTATACTGGGAGAGAGTGTGAGTGAGAGACAGAAGAGCAGGGTAGGTGTTTGTGCAGTTAACAGAAGGTAAAAAAGAGATGCAAAACTTAGAGAAGGAATAAATGTGGGTGACTCACTGTAATGGAGTACAGTGCAGGAAGTCTAGATAGAAAGCTGTGGTGCAGAAAGGCAGGGTGGTATCACAGATCAGGTTAATGACAATAGAGATGAGGGGTACAGAGTTACCTGAACAGGGGTTGTTCAGGAATGACGGTGAAAGGAGTGGCAGAGTAACAATTCACATCAAAGAGGACATCGGTTGTGAGGTCAGAGGATGAAAAACACCAAACCAAGAATGGGGCAGGGAACTGGGCAGGTTGAGAACCTAGGGGAAACTGACCTTGGAGTTAAAAGTAGGGAAGTCGAAGAGAGCAGGTGGACTGATGCACATTAGTGGTGGACGTCGAGTGACTGCAGGAGAAAATAAATGAGCGGATAAAAGGAAGATGGCAATATTTATTGGGGTGTTGAAATAAGTCTGGAGCAGACAGATTTTGAGCTGCATAGTATAGAGGGAGCTGGGGGGAGTGTGGTCTTGGACCGTGGGAGGTGTAACCATCTATTACAGAGCTGTACCAAAAAAGTTAAAATTCTAATTGTGGTCCAAAGTCATGCAGATGGAATAGTAGATGTCCTGGTTAAGGTTCACTTATCCAACAGCGATCTGCTGCTGTGTGTTTTAGAGCAAGAGGGAGGATATGAATATAAAATCAGAAAACAGTGGTGGGAGGTTTAGGAGAATGGATGATGGTGTGCTGGAGAGAAGGTTTGACATGAGTTTGGGGAATGAGGTAAAACTGAAGGAGAAAATGAGCTTTGGGTATGTGTCATGGATGGAATACTCTGGGTTGTGGGCAAGAATGTAAGGAAAAGGATGAGCAAGGGGCAGTCCAATGTTGCTACGTAGCGTCAGCATGCTAATAGCTGTGGCAAAAGATAGGACCTGCATAAGGTGGAAAGCAGTGGTGGGGAAACGGAAGTGCCGAATAAGAAGGTTAGAAAAAGGGTGTCACAAATGTTTAGAGAAGCAAAAGATGAGAATGTGTTCACACGTAATCAGGAATGGAAAGAACTTTTTTTTTAAAGAAACAGCTGAATGGAAACACAAATGTGGCTAGGCTGAACAAAGATGTGAGGAAGGTCCTAGAAAAATGAGAATCAGAAATACTAAATGATTACTTTGCTTTATTCTTCCCCCAGAAAAGTACAGTGAAGGTCCCATGCTGGTTAGGAGGTAGGGCAGAAAGGGGAGACCACTGGACATGGAGGAGGCAGAGCAGGAGCTGACTGCCCTTACAGCAGATGAAGCAGAAGGACCAAATTGGCCAGAGTCTTCAGAGGTCTGTCTAATACTGGACCCTATAACAAAACAGAAGTACTTGAGGACTGGAAGACAGCAAAGCAGTATCCTTGTTTGAGAGGCAGAACAGGAAGAATCCAGGGACATACGGGCATATTAGTTTAACAGCAATGAAAAGTCCCCTCCCCCCAAAAGATCCATGGGAGAGAAGGAAGGGCTGTGATTAGAAACCAGAGGAGCTAGATCTCTTCTTTTGTCAGACTAGAAGGGACAGTAAACAGCTACTACTGGTGCAAAGTTTTATCCTGAACCAGAAAGGGGGTGGGGGATGGAGGGAGGGGTCACAGGCAGCAGATTGTAGGGAATAACTGCTCTATAGATACCTGAAGGTACTTCTTCACAGTCCGTTTTAGACCTATGAATGGACTACTGGAAGGAGTGATGGAGAAGAAATTCCCAGTGTTCTTTAGTAAGGCTACAGGAAGGATGAGAAAAGAAACTGGGGGAAGTTATGGATGGAGGGGAATTAGAAGGTTAAAGGATTCACTTTTAAATGGAAGATTTGGTAGAGTTACTGACACCATCTGCTATGAGGCTAACGTCATGTAAATTAGGAAGGTCAGCAAATGTGATTGGGTTGAAGATAGGGCCACTCACTGAACTTGCTGTTCAGTGAAGAAACTTATTTGCCGAATAATGCTAAAAGGTAATGCTGACTTTTAACCCCTTGAAAGTGTCTTGTTCAAGTAATAGAACGATAACTGTCATGCAGTCAGTTGTTGATTAACTTTCTTTCTGTAATCCAAGGTTTAATTCTTTGAGCCTCTATTTGCCTACTCTGTGACTGAGCGGGTTAACTGGGCAGTTCCTGTCCCAACTTTAAAAAGGTTCACAGGGATCAGTGCTCTCCCCTAATGAACAAACAAAATAATTTTGTCAAGTTAGTATTATCGACTCAGTGTTGAGTAAGAATAGGAAGGAGAGAAGCCCCATGCCCATTATGCACGACTTTAGAGTTATCTTAATCTAACAGGTATGTTCCCCAGAAGGCAAAGGTTGGTAGGCCAACTGCTTCTAAAAAGCAAGGTTTGAAGTGCTGTTTTTTGTTCTGGTTTACTTTATTTGGTATTGTTTAGGACAATGCAACACTGAGATGATTTTTCTGAATTGCAGTAATAATTTGCAATTTCTGCAGTGCTGATTAATTATTATAAATTGCGCTGAGCTGCTATGTACCTGAATGATAGAATACCCAAGCTATTGTAATACAGGGGGTTGTTTGACAGGAGATTGGGGAGGTTTCCTTGTGAGGACTGGAGAGTAATTTTGCTGTTAACTTTAGTTACTATAATTTGTATTTGCTTTCTGTTTAGTTATGTAGTGAATGTTTATTGTATGTGCATCATGAGTCTGTGTTTGCTTCAGACTCTGTACCCCTTCTATATTGGGGGGGGGGGGATTCAGATACATTACCTAATGTCTGAGACTCCAAGTGCACAGTAGACTCGCACTCCAACCTCCTACCACAAAATCTTGCTAGATGGTATAAAGTACAGACTTGTTAATACAGATCATTTGAAAAGGAACAGTAAAAAGCCGTATATACTATTTAAAAAGATGCATCCTGTTTCCCCACCTACAAATTCACTGATTCAAAATGATTTGCTTATGGAAGTTGAAGTATGGGATGACTGTTACACTGTTACCATTATTATTATTATTATTACTGGTTTGGTTTATATTGAAATAAAAAAAATGCATGTACTGTAATGTTTGTTGCCAACCAAAAATTTTCTACAGTCGTTCTTTCACTTCGTTTGTTTTAACGTGCACCTTAAGTGTCACTGCCTTGTGTGACCAGTTTATAAATAGTGTGGACTACAATGTTTACTTTGCCAGAATCAACATCCGAAGGCCGTGATGTATTATTTCAAAAAAGCAACCTGTGTGCTAATAATGCCTTCCACTACAGCTCAACCATATACACAGGAATAGTGGCACTTTGTTTTAGTGGTGCCATGCTGAGGCTCAGTTTTTAGTGGCAGCATGTTGTGCAGTGGAGACTTTCTCGAGATTCTTTGTAACCAAAGGTAACCCTGGTATGTCCTAGTTTAAAGGCTGCTTAGTAATAAGACAGCTGGTGCCCCAGTATGCTTTTTGGAATTGTTTGGACATGTGCCGTTTCCTGCATGGTAGCATGGGTGTGCACAGATGAACATGTACAGGGGATCAGCATGTGATAATGTCACTGAAATCCATGCACACCAAGTTGGTTTGCACTGCACATAGTGTGCACTTGTATTCATATGTAAGAAGAATTAAACTAGTGCTTGATAAAAACAAATTAATTTGTCCTGTCAGCTGTTAAGTAATTGACGCATGACCAGTAGGATTTTTTTTTTTTTTTTACTTTAGTTACCCCGTATTGCAAGCACTTGTGTGCATTAGCGCAGTTAGGTCCATTTCACAGTGTCTACATATATGAAGGGCATGAGAAAAAATATACACTAACAGGACATGTTTACAGCTTTTTCTCAGTATGCTGACCCACAGTGAAGATCACCTTTCAACCAGAAAGGTTCAGCCACATGTTCATTGTAATGCAAGGTACATGGAATATCCTGGTTTAGTTTTAAGCTCTGCTCTCCAGCCATGTGAAATGGGGACTACACCCCCCCCCCATTCTTATTATAATCAGCTCTGATTATGCTGTACCTTCTGTGAAAGAGATGCCCTCTGTGTAGGGATCATGTTCATTCAATGTGAGATTCATGCAAGTGAACATTGTAACAGTCTGTCATTGTAAGGACAGGTGTCTTATGATTCTGGCCTTATTGTTTCACTGGGACTGGATAACATCCTAACAGTACTTTTATACAAAACTAAGGACAGCTTAGCAGTCTTTATTTCATTTGTCCAGTGAACACTTTAAATGTGATATTGTACTTAGTATTTGCAAACGGATCTGAATGGCCCCTATGTGCTGAGCTTAACTTGTATTCATATGTATGCAAACATTAGACCTTTGAAGTCAGATAAATAACATACACAAAATTTGGGAAAAAAATGTATTATTAATTAAGAGCCAGAAGTGCTGTTCCTTATAGCAGGCATTAAATTCAGGAGCCTCCATAAATTAAATGCAGTGATAGCTGCAAGGCTGGAAGACTAGTCGCTATACTAGTAGGCTAAATCATACTTCAGGATTCAGAAATTAATTAATAAGCTGAATGTTAGTTAAAGCAGATAAGCTGCCTTGACATTTTGTGGGAAAATAAATGATATCGGATACATGGAAAGAAACAAGTAAAGATAGCTGATAAACATAGACTATTTTATAATTTATAAACTTGGTCCCACTAAACTCGCTTGATAATTATGCTCCAGCTCAAGGTAGACATGTTCTCTGCAGGTAGTGGGTGTTGACTAGAAAATGTATTTCCTTCTTGGACTATTATGTAGTTTTTTCACAAAGGTGTGCTACTAAAAAGTTGTAATGTAGTTTCATTGTTCTTTGACAACACATTTTGAATTTTGTGATGCTTTATATTTATTTTGTTACAGGTGGTGTCCTACTAGGGGATCATTGAGGTAATAAATGCTCCATGCTTCCAGATACTGGCCAAGGCTCTTGCCACCCCTATAGTGCCTTTTTTAGGTGGTGTTCCAAAGACCGAATTACTACCATAACAGCTACAAACAAAAGCAATCTGAGGGTCATGCTGCTTAGCGCTAGAAGTCTAAATCTCAAAATGCACGAATCACTCCTTAAAATGGAGAACATCGACATTTGTGCTGTAACAGAGACCTAATTCAGGGTAGCAGAAAGTACCCCTACACTACCAGGCTATCTCTTTCCAAACCTTTCGGCTCCAGATCTTGGACTGAAGCTCCAAAAGTGGTGGTATTTCCATATTCATTAAGAATGCGCACACCTCCAGACTGGTTGCCTAACATAATGCATCAGAGATACTTCAGGAGCAGCTAACACTGGGTAAGACAGCAATTCATGTTGTAGCCTGCTATAGGTCCCTTACCATGTCTCAAGACTCGCACTCCACATTCCTAAGCACCCTGGAGAATATTAGGGTCCAACCCAGCACTCTTATACAAGGCGATTTCAACTACCTCTCCCTCCATTAACTGGGAAAACTACTCCTGTACCAATACACTTGCCCAACGTTTCTTGGAGTTCATTAATTCCAATGCTCTGGATCAGCTTTTTCTTACCCCCACTAGCAACATTCTTGACCTGGTCATTACTATCATGGGCGACCGTTGCTCTACACCAATAGTCAGCTCTCCCTGGTTAGATCCAACTACAAACTAATCACCTTGGAAATCCACATCCCCCCCACCCCCCACAAAGGTAACCACTATGAAAACCTTCTCCAAAGCTAACTTTAGGCTCCTAAAAACAGAGGTGGCTAACTTCACGGCATGACTGCCGAATCATACACCAATGCACTATATGAACATGTACACAAATGCATGGATCTTGCCATACCCAATAGAACAAGATGCTCTCCTCAAAAAAGGAAGCCAATCTGGCATAAACAAACTCCACAACAGAAGGAGAAAACTGATGTGGAATAAGGTGAAGTCCCAAGACTGGAAAAACTCCCTTATCCTCAACATAAAGTTGAGATCCCTCATCAAATCCTCTAAAGGTAACTATGAAAACAGAATTGCAGCAGACAGTAAAGACAATCACAAGGCCTTCTATAGTTATGTAAAGAATCTCCATGGCAATACCCAGATTTGCTCTGAGCTACTGCACAATGGTACCTGCTATACTGAGCCAACAGATATTGCCAATATACTGGCCGACAAATTCAATGCCAACTTTATCCTCTCCTCCCCAAAGGACCAGTCACAATACCAGTAGTTTGCCAGGCACCCAGTATTACTGCTGCACAGGTTAAAGCAGCACTGTCCAATGCCAAGAATAGAGCTTCTATGGGACCTGACTATATCCCTGGCTGTATTGTACATGAACTACAGAGTGAACTGGCACCTCACCTGTGTGCCCTGTTCAATCACAGCCTCAACTCAGACTTTGTCCCTACCGAATGGTGCACTGCTACAGTCATCCCTCTCCACAAAGGAGCGACTACAGACCCTGGGAACTATCACCACATTGGTCTGACGAGTCTGATATGCAAAGCTATGGAACGCATCATCATGGACCTAATAAACAAGGATATAGGGAATCTCCAAACTCTGGATCCTACACAGTTTGTTTTTGTGAAGGGTAGAGCATGCCTGCTCAACTTGGTCGACTTCTTTGAGTCGGTCACCAGAGCTGTGGATGAAGGCAAGGTGGTTCATACAGCCTATCTTGATCTGGCCAAGGCCTTTGATACCATTCTTCACTCAGGAATCCTAGGAAAACTCACTAAGCTAGGCATCAACCCCTATATCACAAGGTGGGTTGCAAACTGGCTCACAGAACCGACAGTGTGAAAGTAGCGGACTCCAAGTCAGACTGCTGATTAGTTATGAGTGGAGTCCCACAGGGTTTGTTCCCGAGTCCTCTCCTGTTTGTTATCTACTTCTCTGAAGTTCAGGCAAACACAAAGGGACTCTAGCTGACAAAGTTCGCGGACAGTTGCAAGCTGGGAGCTATTAACTCCCCAAGTAATGTTGACATACTATAGAATGGCCTCACTGAGACCAACGACTGGTGTCAGAACCATGGCCTTAAGCTTAGTGCCAAAAAATGTGTCTATCCCCTTTGGGAAAAACCTGACTGCCATGAATTACCACATTAATGGTAGTCCACTGAATGCAGAAGGCATTATAAGAGATCTGGGAACACAGGTTGACAGCAACCTGTGTTTTGATCACCACATTGCCACGGTGGTCAGAAAGCCCTTCTATGTGGCACATCTCATTACTAAGGCTTTTGCATCCAGGAAGAAAGAGGTCATTGTCTCCCTCTACTCTTTCCTTATTAGGCCATTCATAGAGTACAATGCCCCATTTGGCATGTACCTCACTAGACACCTGCAACAACTGGAGAGGTTGCAAGAATACCTCACGAAGAGGATCCTTGGCCTTAAACACTTGTCCTATATGGGCAGACTCAAGAAAACTCCATGGGTTCATAGGTCAGCACTAGGCTATCGGCCCAAGGGCCTATGTAAGCCTAGCCAACAAGGTTCCCTGGCTTACGCCACCCAAGAAAGTTATTTTCCTGTGCCACTGTCGAGCAGAGACACAGAAGTGATCCCCGGGGTGTATTTCCTATTTCCCATCCACTCATCAAGATTTCTTGAGTGCTAATGAAGAACTTTGCGTGACATAGATGGGTAGCCTGTTACTGTTCCAACTATTCTCTCTGTCATATCACCTACTTAGAGGTGTACTCTGCTTGACTTACAAAGGCATGTCTGACCCAGCTCTGTTAGAAATGCTACATCTAAAAAAATCCCAATCCTTCTGCACCACACACTCCAGAAACCTCAACCTCATTACCACAATCAACATAATGTACTGGAGGGATAGGTTCATAACCCTGAGACTGCCCATGCTATGGAATAGACTTCCTATACATGTCAAGCAAAGCACCTTGCTGACCCTCTTCAAGAGAAATCTTGATGAGTGAATGGGAAATAGAAAATTCACTCTGGGAATAACTCCTGTAGCTCTTCTTGTCACAGGCACTGGGAACTAAAGTTGCGTGGCACAATACCAGGGTAATCCTATGGAAAGGCTTGTAAAGGCCCCAGGGCCATTAGCTTAGTACACACCTATAAACCTCTGTGCCATTTATTGTGAGTTGTTAACTTTGTGTTTCCAGTTCATGTAAAGGATGGTACTATTTATTCTAGAATGAAACACAGCAAAGCAAGGTGGCATAATGACTCACCCCTAGTAGTTATATGTTTGCAAAAAACCCCGTTAGAATAGTGTGAACTTACTAAATTGCTCAATTTTGGGTATTGAGATTATGCATTTGCATCTTATTAAGATTTGCTAAAAAGACGTGTAACCTTTCTATTTTCTAATAGTTCACAGATATGTGGGCTAAATAAAACAGCAGAAAAGCTGAGGACTTTTCTGGATTAAAGGGTATTGGGACTGTATTATTTTTGAGCCGTGACTACAATGCTTGAAATTAAAGGCTTAATAGAAGACATTTTGACTTTTCATGAAGGGTTAACTTGACTTTGCTGGAAAATGAAACCTAATGATGGACAGTCTTAATGGACAATTACAGTCGTCAGTGGGCTGTAGGATTACTTAATTACAGAGTACTGATAAATTCTTTCACAAGTGCTGTTAAATTGTAACTGATTGCTTGCTATACCTTATTGGGCCTTCTTTTTTTTGACAGGTTTATATAGTTTTGATACAGGCTTAAGGGCTTCTCTGGAACTGAGAGGCCATTTATTTCTGCTGAAGGTGGGTGTATGGGTGAGGGGATTACATACATTTCCAATCATTACCTCTGATCATGCCCTGCATATACTGACACTGAGTATCAAGTTGTGGGAGTCTGGTTCAGATACTGTTGTTTGCCCCATATTAATAAATAAACATAAAATTTTCAGCAATGAGACCTAAAAATAATACTGCCGTATTGGTCAGAAGAGGAATACTCTTATTAAATAGTAAACCTTAGGTTGGGGGAATTGTTTCACTCTGTCAAATGGGGAAAAAAGATGAGTCGTTACTAAAAAGTTATATAAACTTTAATATTCACCCACAGAATTTACTTCAGTACATAGTATGGGAATGCACTGACTGACTTTACTGGATGTGACCTTCACACATGCAGTGGTGTGTGCATTAAAATCTAGGGATGCATCCCAACATAATTGCTATGCTAATGTCATTGTGGGATAAGTCTGACTGACAACAGCAAAAGCAAAAAGTCAGCTTTATGAAATATTTTACAAAAAAATATGACATTGGATTTATAATAAAGACTAGTGAAAATATAGGACTGTGGGCACTACATGGCCAGGCACCTCTGCCCTGCAGCTATAACTGGACAGTTTGATTGTTTTTCATTGATCACCTACAGCTGTTATTCAAATCAAGTTGCACTCTGGGCATCTAGTCACTGTGAAAGAGCCTGTTAATTTGAACCAAACCCAAATGAGCTCATCAGGTCATCTATGTACTGACCATCTGAATATACACATAAATTGAGCTACTGTAACTTGTCTTGGATTAGTTAGTCCATCAAAGTG
>NC_056748.1:1030168949-1030296449 GCF_019279795.1 Protopterus annectens
AGACAATCGCTCTGATATTGTTACAGATGAAAGTGCGCTATGCTTAGATAAACATATCTTATGACTTTGATGGACTGTAGTTGAGATATATGTGTGCGTGTGTGTGTGTGTGTGTGTGTGTGTGTGTGTGTGTGTGTGTGTATATATATATATATATATCTGGCACAACAATAGAAAGCAATAATGTTTCAAAAATAGAAAACTGTGTGACATTTTCAGAATAATTATTCTTGATGTAACTGCTGATGTTTTGTAATACTTTGGAGCTTTTCTCCCATTGCCATCCCCTGAAAATAGGCTCCTTCCCAATTGGACTTTCCCAGTAATCAAATGTCACTAAATAAATGTATTTTTTTTAAATGATGCTTTGGCACATAAGTCATGGCTGCAGTGTAGATTCCAGGTTATGGTCAAATGACTAACAAGCCATTTATTTAGAATATTTATACTCCTGCTATAATGTCTAAAGATGCTTCTTCATTTCGTTCGGATATCTTCACTTGTACCTAGGCCCTAGTATATAGATAAGAGAAATCGGCACTTGTCAGCATGAGGGGAGATGTGTACTTCACTCCTTTGCATTGCATTGGATGCAGGTTGCACCTGTTTCCATGGGTAGTACAGATTCTGTGTAGGAATCCTCTACCAGACTCTCTTTTTTTTTTTTTTTTTTTTTTTTTTAAGAGAGATTGTTAACAAATGCAACATATTTAACGAAGTGTAAAACTAAGCAAATAAGTGAATGCAGCATTATTAAATGTTGGCAGGCTAAACAGCAAAGTGGGTAAATGTAGGGTTCTTTAATTGAAAGAGCCAGGCATCTGACAGCTGTTTGGACTTGGTTTTATAGCATGGTACTCGTACAGTGGGAAACCAAGGTTCTTCCCTTGTACTGTGGCTGATTGAATGTGATGAAGTGGCAATCTACATCCATATTCATCTGGTATAATCTCAAAGAAAGTCTAAAGTATATGCAGCTAGGACTTCAGTTGATTAATATTCTGGTTTTATTCACTAATGCTGATTGCAGTGTCATAGGATGCTATTGGAAATTGTCCATGTCGACAAACAAGCATGAAGGATGTTTGGAATAAACATCATGGCAACGTGATTATAAGTGGAGATTTAAATTACTTTAAACCTGTGTACATAAATTACTCCTCCAATAATTGTTCTGCCTAGTGTCTAGTTTCCTCTCTTAATAAAGACAATCTAAAGTGCTAGCCACTATTTATGGCAGTAGTGTCCTTGACGCAGTGCTGAATAAATACAGATTGTCTTGTTCTTTGCCTGCGTTATCCTTTTATGTCATGGGATGTAGTCTCCTAAAGTGAGGATACATCTGGCCAGTAAGATGATATTGGCCTATAGCACTTAACTAGAGTGGCCAAAATGTCAGTAGGTAATCGTACTGCAGGTAAGTATCAATAATAGTCATAGGAGAGCGAGTCGTATCACAGTGCATCTATGCATGTTGAGGCAGCTCCCCATGGTAGTAGATGTTTCTGTTGAATTTAGTCAGTAAATAGTTTAAAAGGATAAACTGCAGTGAAATTGCAAGTTTTGCTCACTTTTTCCTTTATTATTAGACACTAGCAACTTTTGCATGTTCTGCTGCTTCGTAAATTGAAAGATTTTTGCATGGCCCAATGCTTTTCTCAGGAAGAACTTAGGAATTAGAGGCCTGGCCTTCTAGGCTGGCACTGCTTTTTTTACAGGTCATTCTCGTACTTGTCAGAAGCGGGCAGTAGTTTGTACATCACTGATGCAAGTGTATAACGATACATTGGCACTGCAGAGGCCTGGTAATGTGTGCCCACTGCAAACATAGCCTGCCTCCTA
This sequence comes from Protopterus annectens, assembly GCF_019279795.1. Lineage (NCBI taxonomy): Eukaryota > Metazoa > Chordata > Ceratodontiformes > Protopteridae > Protopterus > Protopterus annectens. The sequence continues at coordinate 1,030,170,792 of NC_056748.1, forward strand.
AATGGCAGCTCATGGTTGTGCATGGAAAATCTCTGCTGTCACTGGCACAGACGATTTTTTAGCTGATGGGGGATATCTCTCATAGCACCCTATAACTGAACCATACCCTTGCTCTGTACAGAATAGATTGGCGGTCGCAAGAGTAAGTGTAATATGCAGTGGCAAAACTATTTTTCTGTATTTTGGCCCTGCAAATTTGAAAATGATCTCAACCATTGTGTTAATTTTTTCAAATATGATGTTTTGTTGGCAGTAGAATGATAATACAGATGTTTCTTTACTGTCTTTTCATGGGAATTTACAACAAATAGTTTTGCTTGTTACTGACATAGACAGCATAAATAATTATAAACAAATAAAAGGCCCAGCACTCAGCTTATGGATCGAAATTTTCCTTGGTGTTAATATAGAGTTAACAATCCTGATGGAAACAGCTTGTCACTAAACCAGGTTATAACGCATAGGGATTTATATTAAAGAACTTAATCTTATTTGGTGATGGCAGTAAATGATATGCTCAAGTGCTTTTGCTAGATCTGGGAAGACTGCATCTACAGAGAGAATGATTTGTACTGCATCCGCTATTATCATGTGGCACTGACATAGATTTGTCATGCAAGTTAGCTCACTTATAAAACCAAATCGGTAAAGGTCTGGTTTCTCAAAAGATTAGTTGAAATCTGTTTCACAATACATTTTTCAAATAATTTGGTATGTTAAATAATGCTTAAAGGCATATAATAGCCTAGAACTGTTATGATCCACACTTTTAAAAAGTAGGTTTAACTGTTTATTTTTGGTTAGGGACAGCCCCATTCTCGTGTGTTTTGAAATAGTGTGGCCAAACTTTAGGACCAAGTGACACAAGGTTTCTTGACAAATGCTCCATAGATTTCATCTGGCCAAGTGCAGTTTGTGTACATTTACCAGAAAGTAGGCCTGTAGCACATTGTGACACTTTACTTTAAAAACACAAATGAGATGCCTTGCATTCATTTACAGCAGAGTGACTGAATGCTGACTGAAGCTGTGATGCTATTTAATGAGCTTGGATTTTATCATACAAATTTTACTTGGAAGAATAGATATTAATAAGATAGTTAATAACTGCATGTTCTGTAACAACTAGGTGGCCCAGCCTACCTATCTCCCTGGAACAATTTTCATTGCAGCATTACAATTTACTGGAACAATGCACTATATTAGCTGTAGCAGTCAATGTACTGACACAAGAATCTTATCAAAAACTAAAAACAAGCAAGGGCTAAAGGGTCCCAAATCAGTGATTTTGTTTTTTAAAGTTACTCTGGTACAGTTAATCCAATGAAAGAAATGGATTTGTATTCATTAGAATTTTTGAAGAATAAGAAATCTATGGGTGCTATTCATAAACATTGCACAGCATAAAATAGGCTTGGTATGCTATTTATTGGTATAGCAAACTTGTTGCAGTTCAGAACAGTAGCTGCACAACAGATAAGGCATTGTTTGCTGTCTTATCCCATTTTGCAGGCAGCATTATGTAGAAAAAAATGAAGCAGAGATCATTTTATTTATTTTTGTTACAGCAGTTAGACATTAGGCAGTGTTAGGATAATGCAAGTTAAAATGAATACTAAAGGAACAGAGTGCTTTGTTCGAGTTTACATCATTGCCTTAATTTATAAATTCTGTAGCCTCTTTTTTCATTCTTTGTGAGTAGAGCTGTTGGTAACAGGCCATACAGTATGTTCAGAGTTTTGTTGAATCAGCTATGAACAAGCTTACACTTGTGCACTAACAGGCCTTTATACTTTTCTGCACATTTCTGTACACTGAAGGCTGAATTACAGGTAACCATCTGAAATTTTGGGATTTGCTTTACTGAGTCCTGAGTTATGGAGGCCAAATAATCAAAAATCCAAACTGACTTGTACGAAGTCTCAGATTGCCAGTCTTTGGAATATTCCTTTTTCTCTAACATATGGAGATCTTAGAGGTTGTATATACAAATTAGTGGTGGGGTCATGGTCTCCTGCAAAAAAACATATTTAAAGGAGAAGAGATGTGTTTGATATTTGTGGACTTTTGTTCCCCAGAATCTTAGTAGTTGACTAAGCAAGTCTTAAGGATTCAACGGGGATCTGAGTAATAATTGGCACGTAGAAGAAGGTGGTAATTAGAGAGTGTTTTTTGTTGAATTTGTAATCAGTCTGTACCAAATGAAGATGCATTTGCATTAAAAATTGCATCAGGTGGGCTTGACTCCATTAAATTATTAACTGACTAATTTCAAAGGGTTGGCCTTCTGTACTTGGAGCAAAACATGGTCTACAGGAAAAGTTTTTGCCTAGCCATGTTTGTCCAAAGTTTTTCTGAGAAAGTATAACTTCTATAACTTCCATTTGTATGTAAGACACCTGCCTCCTACACTAAATATGGCTTGCTTTAAAGCTGCGTCACCTTGTGGCAGGGTATATTTCTGTAAAAGTGTTTTCAGATACTCAGTGTGTTCAGCAGAATGGATTCTGCAACTTTATTTTTACTGATTTTAACATTATGGTGAATTGTTGTACTGTCTTCAGTGAACAACTTGAAAGCAGCAAGCTATAGCGACATTTTTGTACTTATTTAACCTTTTGCCCTCTGATGATGCATGTGGTGCAGCAGTTAGTGTTGTCGCCTCACAGCAAGAGGTTCTCTCGTTCGATTCTCAGCTGGAGCGCCTTCTCTGTGGAGTCTGCATGTCCTCCCCACAGTCGAGTGACATTTAAAGACATGCAGGTATGTGTGCATTCTTTGAAGGTTGGGCGTCGGGCTGGCAACTTGGCACCATATAAAAATTCCACTGCCAATCATTAACGGACTGGAGTTCCGCTGTGGCGACCCCTAACCAGGAAAAGCCAAAAGACATTAGTTACCCTCTGATGATACATCACTCGAGACTTTCAGTTCTGCTGAAATCTAGCCTTCCTGAAAACAAGAAGTTCCAAATAAAAAACACATGCTCTGTAGTGTGAACATGTGGGGCACTTTTGGGAACAGATTGGCAAAACTGCAACTGAGAGCAGTAAAGTTTTATTAAGAGAATCCATGTTGAAGACATACTGTGGCCTTCTCAGGACATCAGATTGAATTTGCTTAGAGGTTTGGCTAATAAGTGGTCTTCAGAGAGCCTGGCTTGGGAATGGCTGGCATCCAGTGTGAAGAAAATCGTACATCTCAACTCTGTAATCAGCTTTCATTAGCAGAAGACCTGTAAAACTGGCTGAGCTCAAATGCAACATCTGCCTCATAAAATTATGATTAATTAATTTATTCCTCATTTCAGAAGGACTGGGCAGAAAGTGGAATAGCAACAAACGTACTTCTTGTTGTACATTTGCCACAGTGTACATATTCTGTGTAAGCAGTAGTAAATGTACAGTTTCCATAACTGTTACAGAATACATTTTCCTTAAACTGGTTGTACTACAGCCATTCAGCACAACTTGTATGATTGTATACAACATATGTGCATGCTTTACTACCAAACATATGTTTATTTAGGATATGTGCCATCACAAGAAATTCTGAAGAAGTGGTCCAATGTAAATTCATTTTATTTTTCCACTTGTATTTTTATCCATTGCATAAAAAAAATGCATGTCTGAAATCTGAACATATTTGCATGGAGGACTTTTAAAATTATATACCAATATATTGTTTGTAATGAGAGAAACCAAAAGAAGGGACTTGATGTTTTCAATTTTTTTTTAAATTTAAAGCATTAAATTGAAAAAAAATCCATTTTTGTCTGGCACTAGATTTTTCTAAAGCCTTCGAGCAACTAAATATGAACTTTGAACAAGAAAAACTATGTACTTGGTAAAACAAAATAAAATAAAAGTATATAACCACGAACTGGAGTGGAAATCCAAGGGAAACAAAAAAATTAAGCGTAAACACTTTAAAGTTTCCCTTGGATTTCCATTCCAGTTCGAGGTTGTATACTTTTAAATCTGAACTTTTTTCAGTCATGCCATATTTTGGCTTTCCTCAGTCTTTTCTTAACTCAAAATTCTTTACTCCAATGCTCGTACACCTCTTTATATTAATACAACTATCTCCTCCCCTATCAAAATTAGTAATGGTGCAAGATAAAGGTTCCCGTTATCCCTGTATCTTTAAGTTTATATCTCTAGATCGGGTGACCCTTGTGCATATGTAGCAGCTCCATCAGGACTGGATTTGAGAGTGCCCTGTAGGTCAGGCATAGGTCACCCCTTAATGGTCAGTAGGAGACTGAGTAAAGGGATAGGGGTCTTAGTCTGTCTGTATAAGACATGTTTACACCCTGTGTCTTCTTTGTGAAGAAACTCTGAGGTCACTCCAGCTGTGCTGTAAGTGTCTAGTCAAGTACGTGCCAGATGGTGTACTTGATTGATGGTGTAATCAGGGCTGAGTACAATGATACTACAGTTTTCTTTGATCTGGATGCCATACCTTTACTTATAAGTTGTCCCACCCAGAAGGACTTCTTCATCACTGTTGACACATGTCTGTCAAAGTTCAGGCTACTGTCAATCTGTGTACCTAGATCACTTGCCTCTGAGTCTACTCTTTTTAGGGTGTGCTGTTGATGTACTTTACAGGGGTATTTGACTTCCCAAAGCATATGATAACGCTGGGGTATTTGACTTCTCAAATGGTATATAATGCATTTTTTCACATTTAGTTTAAGGCCATGGTTCTGGCACCAATCATTTGTCTGATCTAGATGCACCTGAAGGATATCTACATCACTGAGGAATTCAGTGATTACCTGCTGCTTGCAGTCATTGGCAAACTTTGTCATCCATAGACCTTCCACATTAGTCTTGATTTCAGAGAAATATATTCTGAAGAGGAGTGGTCACAGCACTGAGCCCTGTGGCACACCACTAGTAACTGGTCTCTTACTGGATCTGGATTCACCTTCTTTAACCACATGTGCCCTATCTGTGAGCCAGTTGGCTGTTCATCTGGTGACACAGGGATTTATGCCCAGTTTTGTGTGTGTGCATTTATAATACCCGAGTGGGGAATTGTGTCAAATGCATTGGTCAGGTTGAGGTAGGCAATATGTACTGTTTTACCCTCATCTGTGGCCTTCATGACTTTCTCAAATAAATCCATCAGAATGCTTATGGCCTTGAGAAAGCTGAACTGGGTCAAGTCCATCATTTGGAGGTTTCCTATGTCAGTATTTATCAGGTGTGTGATTATTTTTTCCATGACCTTACATATAAAGCTAGTCAAACTTATGGGTCTGTAACATCCCAGGTCAGTAGATGGTCCCCCTTTATGCAGAGGGATAAATGCTGCTGTCCTCCACTCTATAGTGACAAAGCCTGTTTGGAGGCTGTGGTTAAATAGAGATCCTAATGGGCCTGATAAGTCCTGATTTAAGCTGTTTAAGAGGCAACCTTGTAAATTGTCAGACCCCATTAAAGTTGTGTTTTAACTTGAGAGTGCAGTGGCATCCTGTTCTTTGGTGATGATTGGTGGTAGAGTGATGGAGGGTATTTCTTTGGGGAGAACTGGGGGTGATGGGGAGGTGAAATTTGAGCTGAATTTGTTGGGCATCAGATTTACTATCTCTTTCACCTGATTATAGATGATGGAGTCAATATCTAATTCCACATATTGTTGGATGTTGTTCTGAAGACTGCAGAACCGTCAATATCTAATTCCACATATTGTTGGATGTTGTCCTGAAGACTGCAGAACCGTCAATATCTAATTCCACATATTGTTGGATGTTGTCCTGAAGACTGCAAACAACTCAAACATGTCTTATGGTTATCCTGAGCTGTGGAAGCTATTTTCATTCCAGTCTGCTTTCAGAGACATGTTTAGTTCCCTCATTCACTTGTTTAGACTAATAATGGACTTTTTCCTCTGTTGTGCATGTTCCGTCTAATTTCTTTGTTGCACAGCCTTTGTCAAATAAATCCACCAGAATCATTAGGCATGACCTGCCCTTGATAAAGCTGAACTGGGTCAGGTCCAGGGTGGCTTGTTCTTGTGGCGTGACCTAGGTTTATTTCATTCTGGTACTGCTGTTTCTATGCAATTGTTTACATGGTCATTGAGGGCTTTTGTGTGCACCTCTGCATAGGTTTCTGTGTTTTTTTTTGATTTGGTGGCACTTAGAAACTAGCGATGCCATCCTTTAATGGGGTAATTTACCTTAGAGAAGTTCTTAAAGATTTGGGGCAAGTTTTATCTTTATTTCAAGGCAGACCGCTTTGTGATTTTATCTTACCATTGAGGACATCTGACTAAGGGGGTGCAGCACTTTCCCATATTTGTGAGTACCAGATCTTGGATATTTGTTCCCCTAGTGGGGGTGCAGACTAACCTTTCCAGAGAATTTGAATTTACCAAGTCACGAAATCTTTAGGCTTGCATGTTGGTGGTGGTTTGTGCATGCCAGTTAATGGAGGGGGTAGTTAAAATCACCCATGAGTATGGTATTAGGCTGGATGGTAAGTGATTCTAGTAACTTCAGGTATGATGTATGGGTTTCCTGTTTCATGGTAGGGGACCTCTAGCTAGAAAGAATATAGTAATGGATTTTTCCCAAGGTTAGTTGGACATGGAGTAGCTCAAGCAAGTCCTATTGTTTGACCAGCCTTGAGGTGTACTTACCCTTTATGTAGATAGGTGCACCTCTGCCTTTAGCTCTTTCATGTTCAGGGGGTGGTTGGAATGTATGAAAGGAGTTATAGCCATGCACTACTGGAGTACTTTCATGGCTTTGAGTCATGTTTCAGTAACTGCACAGGCATCAGCATCCTGCAAGATAAGGAGAGCTTCCAGGAAATGTATTTTTTTTGTTGAGACTCCTAGCATTGAGTAGTAACACCTTTAGCTTGTTCAGAGTAGCTTTTGTTATGTTGGAAGGTTTGTCTGTTTGGCAGTGCCTAGAAAGATCACAACCAAAAAAAAAAAAAAAAGTCGAGAGAAAATACACAGCAGGGGCTATATAATAAAATCAGTAGTTTATTATAAACAAAAGTGTGAGCGCTTTCACGTTGAGCAACCAACACATCTTGAGACATTAAAAAGCAAATGTTCAATGAAGACATTTAAAATCATAGCGTACAAATCAGACATTATTTCCTATATGCATCACGTAACGCAATGTAAAGGCTATTAATTAAAATCAACAAATTCTTACACTTAAAAACCTTGTGTAATAAATAAGCACACACATAAATACAAAAAACTGTTACAATTGCAAAGTATGTCTCGTAGATAGCAAACTAAAAGCCATTAAAATGTTAAGTGAAAACAACGCATGAAATTAAAATTTGTAGTCATTCTTGAAATCCAGATAAAATACAAAACCTACCTTAGCCAAATGAAAAATGGTTTAGAGCATTCAAAATGAGTATATTATCACTCCAGATTTGTTTCGCTGGTACAAACTGTTCAAACTTCTAATTTAGGTTAAGCCAATCAATAACTGTATCGAAGAGCACATGATAATTGCACTTGTACCACAGAGCTCTTGAACACCATCATTCAAAGTCATAAAATAAAATGTAGCAATTCGTATTGCTATAATGTAAATACAAAATCTCCAATTAAGTAACATACAGATATGCCACATAGTCAGTGCATATGCATAATTCTAAATATCAAACTAAATTTAAGTGATCGATATTTAGAAGGCGATCACTTAAAAGCAAAATAAGAATCAAGCATTGTTTGCGCAACACGAAAGTGCTCACTTTTTTATAATAAACTATTGATTTGTTTTATATAGACCTGCAACTTTGCTTTTTACCATTGAGACAGTTTAATTCTCACAGCTACTGGTTCTGTTTGTACGTTGAAAGCCTAAAAAGGCACTGTAGGGGTGGATAATGTTTTTGCCAATGTCCAGAGCCTAGCAGTGACAGCTGAAGACCATACCTGGCAATCCAATGTGGCCTGTCAGCCATGTCCTCCCATCCTGAAAAGTATTTTACCCTTTTGGAATGACAGCAGTATCTAAGCCAGTTGTTAAAGTTCGTCATTTTTTGCTGGTATTGTGGCATCATCCTTGGAGATGTTCTAAAGCTGCTCAGTGTTAGGCTCATACCTGCTCAGTGTTGGGCTCATACCTGCTCAGTGTTAGGCTCATACCTGCCTGTAACGCACATTCTGAGAGCTCATTCATGTCTCTCAATGTAGTTCAAGGAGGTATGTCGCAAGTCGTTCACATGCAACACTAACTATGACTGTGTCATACTGGTACTTGGGGAGAAGTGACCAGAGTGATTGCATGATCTAGTGAATCCTGGCCCCTGACAGGCAACTAACTGTATCCTTCCCCTAATCCATCCTGGTAAGAGGGACATCAGTGTGTCTCACAATGGAGTCTCCTATTACCAGAATGTTATTAGTGGAGTGTTTTGCCTTATGGGCTGTTAGTTGGGACACGATGCAATGTACTTTTTTTTGTGATGGAAATTACCTTGTTTGTGTGCATGTGAAGTTTCTGTGGACTGCACTTGAGAAGCCTTTTAGGTTTGGGTAAGTTACAGGTGAGCACCTCTGTATATGTGGGTCTGTGTGTGTGGTCCTTTGTGGGTGCAGTGAATGATGTGTGCGAGTTGCTGACACCGTGTTTGTTGCTTTCTGTGTTTGTATGTGAGAGTCTAGCCTTCAGTGTCAATGTAGAACTACATCTCTCACATATTGTATTTATCTGTTCGAGAATTAAGTGGTTGTCAGTTTACACAAGGCAATTGTTACATTGCCTCAGGATGCCCTTGTCCATCAAGCTGGATGCATAAACAGCAGGAAATACCCATCTAACACATCTAAGGTAAGGTAGACCTAAATAATCCTAACTATATTTGTAAATGCTGCTCACTGAACATACTAGTTGCCCCATGAATATCGTGGGATTGAGGCAAAGTTCTGAGGTAGTTTTTGTAGGGAAATTTCAACTTCTGGTGATTTGTGTGTATACAAGGCACCAGTAACTGCTGCTTGGCAAAGAGCAACTTCTCAAAAACATGAGGCTTGTATACAATCAGGAAAAAAAATCAAGTTTTACACTAACTGTGCCCTAAGACCAATCAGGTAAGCACACAGTGAGCTTTCCACCTCTAAGACCAATCAGGTAAGCACACAGTGAGCTTTCTACCCCTAAGACCAATCAGGTAAGCACACAGTGAGCGTTCTACCCCTAAGACCAATCAGGTAAGCACACAGTGAGCTTTCTACCCCTAAGACCAATCAGGTAAGCACACAGTGAGCTTTCTACCCTAAGACCAATCAGGTAAGCACACAGTGAGCTTTTTACCAGCAATTACCAGCTCAGATAGGTGAAATCAGCCCTCTTCTACCACAAGAGTATAGACTTTGACCCTCTTAATGTAGAATGATCTGTTTGGAGCCAAGTATTAAGGAACTTTAATCAGATGCCTAATACTAACTACAAAACACTAGATACAATGTATTCCAGTGCCGAACAGCAGCCCTTACAGCAGTTTGAAAACGCAGCTTTAAATTTAAAAAAAAAAACAAGCACAGTCAACTTTTACAGTATAATGAAAATAATCCATGCTTCCAGATGTTTGCATCTGTACAGGACAGTGGCACAAATATCAGCGCTATGCAAATGTGCTGCATTTATACCAGCTCTGAAAAAGTAGAAAATGGACTTCTGAGCCCTCTGGCCAATAAAACGAATACATTTTGAGTCCTTTTGTGTGCCTCCCAACTTGGGTAGACCAGGTGAACGCCTATTGCAATTAGATGAATAATCCCAGTCCTTCTAAAGTAAAAGCACAGTAAAAGTGTGTCCAGAGTGAAATGTTGCCACAAACAACTTAAACATAAGGAAGGGCAATAAGTGATTCAGGATAACAGCAGCGTACTTTAAACAGCTTCTTTGAAATGAACCAAGAGCCACTTAATTGTGCAGAATTTATAAAGGCACTGAAAAGAAGGTAAGCTGATTAATAAACCCTCCTGCTAATAAAACCGCTACATGCAGGAATCGCTAGTGTGTTTCTGAAACCTATACAGATCAGGCTACCACATAACACCACTAGATGGAAAATCCTCTGTCCTGTTGATGTAAAAACAGAAAAGAGCTTTCTGAAGTGTAAAAATCCACTACTTTATCAAACAGCTAGGTAATTAATTCAGACTCTGCCACAGAACCAAGGTGGTTTGGGCTTACCTGACTTGTAACTATAGTATGGTATAATTAATTCTATTAGACTTTTAAGAATATTAGAACATAGTTCGATCCAAGCCAGCTGGTGTCCTACTTAGATTAAATTATGGCATAACCACATACAAAAATATCAGTGTAACACAAATACCCTACCCTTTTTAAAGAAGGTTTTAAAACTTTCAAAATACAACATTTTTAAAACATATAATTACATCTTTCAAAGCTTAATTGTTATGCTGAATCTGCAGAACTTTTTTTTTTATTATTCCAACCAGTTAATTTAAATTATAACCTCAAGATGAATAATTCAGTGATAAGTCTATCCAAAAATCCATTACTCAAGGATAAACCTGTTGTTGACTTTTTCATTCACAGAAACCTTACTTAAAATAGCTTGAGGCTCATCCTTGATCTTTCAAGAGGTTATACCACTATGTTAAGACACTACCAAATCAAGAAAATAATCCACAATAAAAATTCTTACTGCAAGGAGGACATTGCGAACACCAAATAGGCACTTTTATTTCTTTTAATTAGTCTAACGGAATTTCATCAGATAAAATAAGTAAAAAAAAAATATGCAAGTTTAAAATCATTCACCTAAAAGCCTTCATATAAACGTATGTACCTCAATATATTCAGAATATTTACAATAGCAATTGGAACTGGCAACATATAAAACTAACTTCTAAACAAGATAAAACTTAAATTTTATTGTTTGACTGCTTTTAATGCTAGCAAGCTTTTAATAATTAAATTCCTGGAGTTTGGGTAGCATTTAATAGCACTTGCCTTATTTTTATACATATATACCTAAAAATTGCATTAAGTATGTCTTTAAATGGATGTGAGTGTTTTATTAATAAAGTTGAAGTTCTGTTATACTAATTAAAGGGAATGAAAGTGCTTATCTGTAATACTGTTGCTCACAGTGTTCTTGCAGTAAGAATTTTCTTTGTGCACTATATTAAGACAAATAAGGGAATTAACTTTATCTAAACTGTGTGAATCAAAAATGAATGATCATGTATTTTTCTATAAACAATTATGGACTGCTTTGACATCGAGAAAATTAATTTCTAATACTTATAAACTAATTATATGTTTTAAATAACAAAATTGTATTGTTTACTCCAAATATTGTACGAATCTAAACTCGTCAATCGCACAAAATAAAATAAATTCAGTTTTCTACAAAATGGGTCGCCCGTAAAAATGACTAATGATTATTAATGATGCTTATTTGACCCCAGTAATGCTTAATAAATACTATCCTATTTACCCACCAAATTCCTCTTTCTGTAAATTTCAAAATGATCTCCTACATATGCTTTGGAACTGTAAATTATGATGTTCATCAAAAGTCAAGCTTGAGGAAATGGTTTATAAGAAATTCAATCTATCTTGGGAATTTGTACTCTTACATATACCACTTTCTGCTTTAACCAAGCATAATGTTCATATTTTAGTTGCTCTTTTTTTTGTTACTGATCAGACTGTATATTATTCAGAATTGGCTTGATAGTTTGGAGTTAAAGGATGGTTTTAAAGATGTGTCAGCTAAACCTATTGGAGATGATAAATTAATAACTTACAATCAACTTAAAAAATGTTATTGTAAAAAGTACTGGTGTAAAATCTTAAAGTGTATAACAATCTAATTTTTTCACAGACAATTGAATTCAGCTATGAATAAAATTCTATCATGGCATGGGTTCATAGGTGGGTACTAGGCTATTGACCCAAGGGCCTGAGTAAGCCTAGCCAATAAGGTTCTCTGGCTTTTGTGTCACCCAAGAAAGTTATTTTCTTGTGCCCCTGTTGAGTAGAGCCACAGAAGTGATCCCCAGGGTGAATTTCCTATTTCCCATCCACTCATCAAGATTCTTCTTGAAGAGTGCTAATGAGGAGCTTTGTTTAATACAGATGGATTCCTTGTTCCAAAGTATGGGAAGTCTCTGTGACAGTAATCTATCCCTCCAGCATGTTCTGTTTATTGTGGTGAGAAGGTTTAGGTCCCTAGAGCATGTAGCTCGGAGGGATTGGGATTCCTTTAGGTTGAGCATGTCCCAACAGCTCTGGGTTAGACATAGCTTTATATGCTAGGCAGAGATCACCTTGGAGTAGGTGATATGCTATGGAGTAAAGCTGGAGTTTTTTGAGATGGTCTGCATAGGGGATCTTTTAGAGGCTGATAATCCTCTTTGTGAGGTACTTCTGTGACCTTTCCAGCCTGTCTAGTGAGGTACATCCCAAAAGGGATGCTGTACTGTATAATGGTTCTAATTAGAGATGACTAGAGGGCAACAATGACCTCTTTTCCTGGAGGAGAACCCTTTCATGATGAGGTGTGCCATGTAGACGGATTTCCTGACCACTGTGGCGATGTGTTTATCAAAAGAGAGACTACTGTCCACCTGGGTCCCAAGATCTCTTTCACACTTTCGGTGTTAAGTAGACTGCTGCCTACATGGTAGTTCATGGGTACAGAGTTTTTACCAAAGAGGGATGACAGTGCACTTTTTGGCATTGAGCTTGAGGCCATGGTTCTGACACCAAGCATCTGTTTCAGTGAGGCCCTTCTGTAGGATGTCCACATCATTTGAGGACTCTACTATGGCACATAGTTTGCAGTCATCTGCGAACTTCATTAGCCAGCCAGAGACCTTCTGTGTTGGCCTGTACTTCAGAGAAGTAGATACCAAACAGGAGAGGACCCATGACTGAACCCTGTGGTACTCCACTTGTCACTGGTTTGAAGTTGGATTTGGAGTCTGCAACTTTTACAGTGTGGGTTCTGTCAGTGTGCCAGTTGGCAACCCATCTTGTGACGTAGGGATTTATACACAACTTGCTATAGACTTCAGAAAACAGCACAGCAACCGCAAATCAAGTGTAAACAAGAAAACCAAATTGTATAAAGCGCTTTTCATCTCTCTGGGTAGAGAGACTTCTTCAGATACTAAACCATAACTTTCTTGCCTTCTTATACCCACCCTTCCTCATCATTAACACCATCAGTTTACAATTAATTATTTAATTACTCTATAAAGCATTTCACTAAAATTCCAATTCTAAAAATATGAATATAAATATATAAATTGCCTACAGTTGATTATTTAATAAAAATACAAGCTAATAATACTAAGTGGGTTAAACCAGGTTCATAAAATTCGTTAACTGTACTTTAAACATCCTATCACAAAAGACTTTTAGTTTTAATATACACACTATTGAAGCGATCTCATTCAACCCTGGGAAATTGCCTGATTGCCAGATGTATTAGTACGAGTATGAAAGGCTGTTCAACAGTATTGACCAATATCTGATTAAACTAAAGAGCACAAAAGTAAAAAAGTTGGAAAGAGGCTGCTCCATTCTTGTATGCTTGCCTATCTGAAACCACCACCCTCTCAAGGATGGTATCTGACTGGTCAAGAACAAACTGAGGACAGACCAACAGTAAACTTTGAGACTACGGAAACATTAACACCAAACGGAAACAGTATTAGGGAGCAAGAAGGGCAAGGGAGTATACGTACAAGCGAGACTCGCAAACAGAAATGAAGGCAACACCGAGTGAAATCAATGTAAAAACGAAGTAAACAAACACATTTTCAGAACTGGGGTCAAAATCATAACCCCCGATCCAATGGGTGGTACCAGGCAAACAGGGGAAGAGGCGCCAGAAGAGATGAAAAGTAAAAACTGTAAGATTTCATTTAACAAGGACAACGATTTTAAAATATTTAACTACTCTGACTGCCAAGTAGAACTTGGTTTGATAGAACTTTTATCAAAACGGTATTCGTTTGTACCTTCATTTAGAATCGCTATAGCAAGTGTTTTAACTGACATTAAATTGTTTGTAAGGAAATTAAACCTGTCATTATGCTTGGGGCAAAATGAAATTAATAGCAGAGAATGTCCTATTGCAACCACCTATAATCCCCCATTGCACCCTGTATTATTGCTGTTTGAACAAATTTGTCAGATGGATATCCAGAAAGAATTTTTATAATAAAAATGTGGGTTTAATATAAGTAAAGAGGAAAAGCAAGCACCAAGGGATTTAAAAATGCTACCAGTAAGGATTATGAAACTAGACAAGGGCGGGGGCTTTGTCATAATGGATAATGAGAACTGTGTAATAAAAATGAACACATATTTAGAAAGTGATACCTACATGGAAGTGTCTAGACATGAGCTAAATGTGGCTTATTCCCGCATTAAAGCTGAACTCAATGAAATGTTTGTGGAAGCAAGCATGAACATAGATATTTTTAATTATTTGACTATGCTACTGCCACAAATTCCTATTTTGTTTAGTATACCAAAAATACATAAACACATGGAAGATGCACCAGTGAGGCCCCTAGTGGATGCCAGAAACAGTATTGCATATGCAGGAGATAAAATAGTGGATAGTATCTTGAAGTACATTATACAAGAAGAACAAATCTGTAAAGATTCGTGGACCTTTTTAAGTAACATTAATAAATTGGAATTTAAAATGGAATACAATTTCCTAACCCTAGATGTTGGGGACTTGTATTCCTCGATCCCCCACCTGGAAGGAATAGAATGGGTGAGCCAAATGCTGAAGAAAAGGGGTGCCCTAAGAGAAAACATTACTCTAATTGAAGAACTATTGGATATTGTATTATCAAGCAATTTTATAACATTTAACAATAGATTCTTCCACCAAAAAATAGGTGTAGCGATGGGCTCCCCTTGTGGAGCTAGCTTAGCAAATCTTGTAATGGCCCACTGGGAGTATGAATTTATTGAAAAGGTTGAGGAGATCAAAGAAAAGATCCACTATTTTACAAGATTTTTGGATGATATTTTCATGATTATTAAAGGGGATAGAGAAACAGCTAATTACTTATTGACATACTTCAGTAGTACCACTGAATTATTGCAGTTTACATCAGATTACCAGACTGAAAGGATAACATTTTTAGATGTAGAACTAAAGAATGACTAGGGAAAGGAACAATACATAGCAAAAATACATAGGAAAGAAACGTACTTGAATGCATACCTACATTTCTCTAGTTGGCACCCACTACATCAGAAAAGATCAGTAGTGAAGGGGCAGCTAGTTCCAGCTGCCTGGATGGTAACTAGGGATGTGGACTTTGATTTAGAATGCATGAAAAATGACTGAAATGTTTGAGGGGGGTTACCCTAAAGCCCTAATAGAGAATTTAGTTGTAGAGGTACAGAATAAGAGGAGAAAAGGGGTATATAAACCAATTCTGTTTGAACACACTGATATGAATAACACTGCATGTAATAACATTGTTATAGAACAGGTGAAGGACACATTTGTTCTACATAACTTATAATAACCTACAGTCTGGAATCAAAGGAAATAAGGAACATCATTGTGAAAAATTGGTAAATATTGAGGAATGATGGGTTTAATAGACAAAGGGTACAACCTTTTCCACAGGTTACCTATAAGAGGTCCTAATTTGAAAGAACTCCTGGAAAGAAAAACTGAAAAAATTCCCAGTAGACAAGGGATGTATAGATGTGCAATGTGTAACTATTGCAGCTATTTGACAGCAGGTAGAAAATGTACAGTGAAAAACAAAGAATATACACCCAGACACAGATTAAGGTGTCAGTCAAAATCAGTATTATACCTTGCCCAGTGGCAGCAATGTCCAGCCTTGTATATAGGAAAGATGGATCGAAAAATGAGAAAATGGGTTTACGAACACATCTACAGCATAAGTAAAGGGAAACAGGAAAATGTAGTGGCCAGACATATAGAATACCCTACTCACAAATTTAGTTTTAGAGGTATAGATCAAACTAAGAGTAGTGATAGAAGGAGCCCAAAAACATTGAATTTAGAAAGGTTGGAACTCCTATAGCAACTAAGAACAAGTGCTTAAAATTTCCCAGGGTTGAATGAGGTAGCTTCAGTATTGTGTATATTAAAACTAAAAAGTCTTTTATGATAGGATGTTTTAAGTACAATCAATGAATTTTATGAACCTGGTTTAACCCATTTAGTATTATTAGTTTGTATTTTTTATTAAATAATCAACTGTAGGCAATTTATATTCATATTTTTAGAATTGGTATTTTAGTGAAATGCTTTATAGAGTAATTAAATAATTAATTGTAAACTGATGGTGTTAATGATGAGGAAGGGTGGGTATAAGAAGGCAAGAATGTTATGGTTTAGTATCTGAAGAAGTCTCTACCCAGAGAGATGAAAAGTGCTTAATAAAATTTGGTTTTCTTGTTTACACTTGATTTGCGGTTGCTGTGCTGTTTTCTGAAGTCTGTAGCAAGTTGTGTACTTGTTCTCTGAAGTTTACTAGTTGTGATGTAGGTATTTATACCTAGTTTAGTGAGTTTATCTATGATTCCAGAATGGAGGATGGTGTCGAAAGCCTTGACGAGGTCAAGATAGGCTGTGTAAACCACCTTACCATCGTGTGTGGCTTTGGTGAATGCTTCAAAGAAGTCGATCAGGTTCAGGACTGCCTTTCACAAACCTGAACTGGGTGGGGTCCAGAGTTTGGAGGTTACCAATGTCTTTGTCTATAAGTTACATGGTGATATGCTCCATGGCCTTGCAGACCAGGCTCGTCAGGTTAATAGGGTGACAATTCCTGGGCTCCGTGGTGGCTCCCCCTTTGTAGAGTGGGATAACTGTTGCTGTGCACCATTCAGTGGACACAAAGCCTGATGTGAGGCTATGATTAAAAATGGCACTTGGGTAGAGAGCCAGTTCGTTCTGAAGTTCATGTAGAACGCAGCCTGGGATGTTGTCTGGTCCCATGGATGCTATGTTCTTGGCTTTAGAGAGTGAAGTTTTTACTTGCGTAGTTGTGATTACAGGGACTCTCCATTCTTCCAGTATAGATATGGGCCCTTTAGGGGGTGAGAGGGGCATAAAGTTAGCACTGAACCTATCTGCCAGGATGTTGGCAATATCAGCTGGTTCTGTAATTTTTGTGCCATTGTGCTGCAACTCCGTGCAAATCTGGTTGTTGCTATTGCGATTCTTGACATAGCTGTAGAATGCTTTGTGGTTGTCCTTGGAATCAGTGGAGATTGTTTTCATAACTGGCTTTGGAGGACTGTATGAGGGATCTCAGCTTCTTACTGAGGCTGACCAGGGAACTCCTCCACTCATGAGATTTTACTCTCTCTTTTGCAAGAGTTTCTTCCTTCTGTTGTAGAGTTTGTTTATAGCCTGGGACCACCAGATTGGCTTCCTTTTTTTGGAGGATAGTATCTTGGTTCTGTTAGGGATAACATGATCCATGCACTCGTGTAAGGGCTTATAGAGTGCATTTGTGTAGGATTCAGCAGTCATAACTGTATTGTCCATCTGCATGAGTATCTTGAAGTTAATCACTTCTGTCTTAAAAAGCATGAAGTTGACTTTGGATAATTTTTTTCAGTGGTTACCTTAATGGGGGGTAGGGGTGGAATGTGGATATCTAGGGTGATTAGCTTATGGTCCGATCTGACCAACAAGGAGTTGACTTCAGGTGTGGAACACCGGTCACTCATATTGGTAATGACTAGGTCTAGGGTATTGTTGCCTCTGGTGGGGGTGTGGATAAGTTGATCCAGGGCATTGAGATTTATGAATTCCAGAAGGCGTTGAGCGAAGGAGTTGGTACATAGTTCATAAGGGTTCATAGGTTCATACTAGGCTAACTGCCCTTGCGAGACATTTTAAACCTTGCCAATTATCCCTTGTGAGACTCAAACCCTGTACCTTGTGTTTGTAAGGCAAACACCTTAACCATTAGGCCACCCTCCCAACCCTCATGAGTAGTTTTCCCAGTTAATAGTGGGGTAGTTGAAATCGCCCATTATTCGGGTGTTTGTTTGAACCCTAATATTTTCCAGTATATCAAGAAAAGAGGAGAGGGAATCCTGGGGCATGGTGGGGGATCTGTAGCAAACTACAATTTGAATTGCAGTTTTGCCCAGAGTTAGTTACACTTGGATAATCTCGGATGCATTATGCTGAGCAACTAGCCTGGAGGTGTGGACATCCTTAATGAATATGGACAAACCTCCACCTTTAGTGTTCCTGTCCGGGTTAGATGGCCGAAAGGTGTGGTATGAATTATAGCCTGCTAATGCAGGGGTGCTCTCTGGAGCCTTGAACCAGGTCTCTTTTACTGTGGTACTGCTTTACTGCACAGATATTGATGTTCTCCATTTTAAAGAGTGCCTCGAGTGAGTGCATTTTGAGGTTTAGACTTCTAGCATTGAGTAGCATTACCATCAGTTTTTGCTTGCCCGTACCTGTTACGGTGGTGAATTTGTCATTTGAACCTTGCCTAAAAAAGGCACTGTAGGGGCAGCAAGAGCCTTATCCAGTATCCAGAATCCCAGGGCCAGATGCAGGCCATCTCTGGCAAAGCATCGTGGTCTGTCGACCATGTTGTCCCAGACAGATACTAGACCCCCTTAGAATGCTACCAGAAGCTTAGACAATTGTTGAAGTCAATTATTTTTGTCCTTGTACTGTGGTATCATGGCTGATGGCAGGATGCTAGTCAGGGCTAGGGTCATACCTGCCTGGGCTACCAAGATCGGAGAGCTCTTCCATGTCTCTTTTCATGTAGTCCAGGGAGGTACATCTCGGGTCGTTCACACCAATATGGACAATGACAGAGTCATATTTGTACTTGCTGTGGAGTGACCTGAGTGCATGGGTTATGTGGCAGATCCTGGTACCTGACAGGCAGCAGACAGTAACCTTCTCCTGTTTAGTTTGGTAAGTGGGACATCAGTGTGCCTGACTATAGGGTCACCTATGACTAGTGTGTTGGGTACGTTGTTTTGCCTTATGGGCTGTGGTTGTGGCACACTGAGTTTGTGGGCTGTGTGTCATTTTGGATCATGTTGGGTGGAGGATGCTTGCATTTCTGCTTTGGAGGTCTCTGTTGCTTGGGCAGATTATTATTGAGAGCCTCTGTGAATGGTTTTGTGTTTCTATATTTGGATTTTTGTGGTGTAGATTTAGTGGGACTACATGATGTGTGGCATGGTGGAAGTGTTTACCTTCTACTTTTGACTGTCAAGTTCAGTCTTGGTTGGAGAGAGTGTTGGCTCCAGTTTGGCTAGATAAGTGCATCTCTCACAGGTTGTAATGTTAGGTGGTAGGAGGAGAGATTTGTCTGTGTACATCAGGCAATTGCTACATTGCCCAAAGATGCCTAGGTTCATCAGGTAGACAGGATAAAACACCGGGAGCTGACCCTTAGACATGCCTGAATAAAAAACTATTTTCCTCTAGACCAGTGTGGAAAGTAAGTACAAGAGCTGTTTTCCCCTAGGCAAATGAGAAAGGTTGAGTGCCATAGTAATTTGTAGCTTATTTCGTGCTTGCAACAAGTTCTGAACAAATGCTGAGCTCAAAGAAGCAGATTAAACTGCTAAAACTAAGAAACTGGCTAATTCGAAGGGAAAAAATTGAAGAGCAGACTTTATGGCGCTAGGAGTAGTTTAACCCTAGCTAAGCAGTGATGCTCAAACTCTGGTTTTTAACTCAGATAGTTAAAAGGGATAGAAATCAGTCTGAAACAGCCAATAAGGTTCAATTTCAGAGCTGGAAACCACTCCTCTTGCAACCGATAGGCTGCTCAATGCTTACCACTCTTACTGATGAGCAGAAAGACCTCCCACTACCACAACAAGGTCTGGACAACTCAGAAACTCAAAATAAAGTCCTGAAACTAGCAACTCTGGGATCTGGATTATTCTAGTATAGGAAAAGGGCTGGAAACGAGCAAAACAGTATTTATTTATTTTGTGAAATTAAACAGAAAAATGCAATTTAACAATAAATATGCACAGAAAAGGCTATCACACTTGATTGTGAGGCCCACAGCAGTAAATGCAGTTTAAATTATTAACTTTTAAGCTGAAATCAAAGTGCACACACTAAAACAATGTAACAGTAAACTGCAGCAGTAATAACAACAGAACCACAGTAAAAACTGCTTTTAATGTGGGGGAAGCAAAAAGTCAGGAAAAAGCCAAAAAGATAATTAGAATTGGCAAAAAGTATCTCCTCATTTCTGGTGCTGTAGTAGTCTGCAGAATGCCCAAACAGGATCCGCCGAGCTAAAACAAGCACAGACCCATGCAAATGTGCGTTTTTAACTCAAAGTTGAAAGGGATAGAAATCATCCCAAAACGGCAAATAAGGTTCAATTTTAGAGCAATACTTCACACACAATATTTTTATCTTTTTGAATTTGTATCTTACTAATTTCTGTAATATATAATTTATATGCATTCAACACCATTGTATATACTTGTTCGTGAGATTTGTTTGTTCTCTTAATATGTTGTTTATTTGTTAACTTATATTTCTTGTATGTTTTTGTTTGTTGGTATGAAGTGGTTCAAACTACAAATAAAAGCTATTTCAAAAATAACATAAATCCGTTCACTGACCATACTGTCTTGTTATTGTTAGGAGGAGCTTGAAATTTTGACAGATTATCTCTTAACAAATGGTTGTTTGTCTTGGAGTGGTTCCTAAATGTGACCGCATTTACTGGGGGTTAAGGAATTGACTTTTATTTTATACAAGACTCATTTTTGGTTGGACCTTACCAGAGAGGACATGATACTGAGGGGGAGGTTGCAGCCTTCTCTCATGTATGTGAGTAAAAAGTCGAATATGTTTGTTCCTCTAGTAGGCATATACACTATGTTGTCCAGAACGTTTGTGCTAACAAAGTCTAGGAATCTCTGCAATTGCAGCTTCGTGGTCATGTAGGATTCCCAGTTTTTAGAGGGATAATTAAAGTTATTCTTGAGTATGCTATTTGGTTGAATGGGCTATGGGTTTCATGGGATATAGAGGGTGACCTGTAGCTTGCTAGGATATGGTATTGGTCTTTGTCCATAACAATCTGGATGTGGAAGAACACCAGTGAGTCATTCTCTTTAATCAGCCTAGAGTTATACTTACTGCTGATGTAAAACATGACGCCTCCACATTTAGTCCTTACCTGTGCAGCTGCTGGTCTAAATTTGTGGAAGGCTCTGAAGCTGTGCACTGCAGGAGCACTGTCTGTGGCTTTAAACCATGTCTTGGTCACTGCACAAATATCTGCACAGATATCTGCATTCTCCAGGGTGAGGAGAGCTTGAATGGAGTGGAGCTTCTTGTTTACACTCATTTTGTTGAGCAGTAATACCTCTGGATTTCCTTGAAGATTTTGCTGTGTTGAAAGTTTTGCCAATTTGGTAGTGCCTAAAAAAAGCTCTTTGGGGAAGGGCAATGTTTTAGCCAATATTCGAAAGCCTAGAAGGGCTAGATGCAGAGTAATGTGATTTGCTAACTATGTCCTTCCATGTTGACAGACATTGCATCACCCTAGAATGACACTAGAAACTAAGACAATTTTTAGTCTGTCATCTGTTCATATTGTGGCATCATTTTTGATGAATGTTGAAAGATGCTCAATGCTAGGCACATGCCATCCTGGGACATATAGTCCAAGAGCTCTATAATGTCTCTCTTCACATAGTTTAGGGAGGTATATCTCGGGTCATTTACACCCAATTGGACTATGACTGAATTATACTGGTACCAGTGGCGCAATGATTTGAGTGCATGTGTAACTTGGTGGATCTTTGTCCCAGACAGGAAACTGACCATTATTTTCTCCTTGTTCAGCATGGTGAGGTGGGGTATCAGTATGACATACAATAAAGTCCCCTGTGACTAGTGTCCCGAGTAGTGCATTGGCTTGCTTTATGAGCTTGGTAGGTCAAAACTCCACTGGGTGCATCTGTATGTGCAGTGTTAGGTGTTCTATCACTGGGTAAGGCTGTATGTGCAGTGTTAGGTGTTACAGTTGAGTGCTTTCAAGTTTGCTAAGAATAATTTTTGCAGGTGGAATGTCTAAGAGGTCTTTGGAGTTTGGGAAGATTGCATTGCATTTGAATTTCTCAGCATAAGTAGGTCTTTTTCTAGGGTGCATAGTACATGTGGTTGGTGTAGCTTTTGTATTTCTCACAACCAGATTGTTATTCTGAGTGCTTGTAAGGAAGAGTTTTGCTTCTAGAGACACTGTGTGAATGCATCTTTTGCATACTTTGCTTGCTTGTTTGAGGATTAAATGGTTGTAAGTGACCATTAAACAATTTACATTGTCTCAAGGTATCCCTATCCACCAAACTGGCTGTGGATAAATTGTGAAAGTGCATATCTATGATTTCAGGTCCTTTACTGAAAGAGCCACAAGGGTGTGGTTATGAGGACTTAATAGTGGGCTGTCTAAAGGTGCTTTTGGGGATACAGACGACTAGGCTTTATAACACTAAATTTAAGGGGTAGTGCTCCTCAATGTGCAAACTACCTACTCTGTATTACCTAATGTGCAAAGTAGTTGCCGTACACTCACTGATTTACTGGTACAGTTTCAGAAATGGCTTTAGTGTGAAATATTTGGTTTCTAGGTATGTGTGAGTATACAGGGCACTATTAATCACTACTGTACAATGAACAGCTGTGCACAAATGCACCAACTTTATACAGGCACTTTAAACACAGGAAACTGGTTTCTAAACCCTCTGTCCAGTAAAACAACTACACTAAAAGCTTTCATATTTGTATCCTAACTCAAATGGACCAGGCCACCACCTACTGCCACTAGATGGAATACCCCAATCCTCTTAATGTAAAAACACACACATACACAAAAAATGCTTTAGTGTATGCTGCCACAAAACAACTTTAACAAACTAGCTAGACAATGTGATTTCAAGTCAGTCTGACCAACAGCAATGTAGACTTTTAGACAATGTAGTAATTTCAGCCTTAAATGCAGATAAATGCTCAAATAAAATAGGAAATTGGCAGTCAGTCATTTACACAGCTTCTGGTAATGCATTTTTAAATACAAGTACTAGGCCTTTGCCCAAATGGCACATAGGAAAAAAATCACCAGACCAAACAGATTTCAAAAGCAACAGGAACAGGTAATACACAAAGCAACTCTAGCACCTACACTTCATACGCACAAAGAAATTAGATTACTGTCTTTGCTTCTTTGTTTTGAATCACCATCATGAAGTCGAGCACTGCATGTAGCCGGTGTAGGCCTGGAGTCTCATCAGAGAAGTCAAAGCCACAAAAAAGCAAGTTTCTTTCACCTAAGTTCTGATGCATAACTAAAAAAATAAATGTGAAGTTCAATCTCGCACTTCATTCTTCACTGATGGGTTCAGAGCCGATCTCTCGGCTCTAACATGGCCATTAGCAAGCTCAAGGTATGCCAGTTGCTCGAGACCAAGCCCCTTATCCCATAATGCACTCCTGGAATTACCTCGGATCTAGTTTGTTGCGGCACGGATCTCTGTTGTTCCAGCAAATCGCAAGTTTTCTGTCTTTTATTCTATTAGAAAAATATATACTTACAGTTCACTTGTTAGGATAGATTTTATAGCCCCCTTCCCTATTAATTCTATATTTGGTGTGTTTTTCGTAGTGGTCTCGTGCTGGCCTACTTCTGGTAGTATTGTGTATTGGTAGTTAGATTAGAGTTTTAGTATTAGTTTGAGTGTTTAATACTATTTAGCTAATTTTTGGCCCCCTTTTTTTGGGCCATTGTTTCAGTGTTTATTGGTGGTTATGTTCCTATCACTACTAGCTATCCTTTGGCTTCGTTATTGTGGGTAGTGGTTTTGGTTATTGGACATGTCTGAGGAAAAACAAAGGCATCCAAAGTCTTGGTTCAAAAAATTCCCAGACTGCGGACAAAAGATGTCCGTTACTGATACTCATGTGCAATGTGTATACTGTCTAGGAGCTCTTCACTTGCAAGAGTCATGCAGCATATGTCACTCCTTTTCTTCCAGGATTACATTAGAAAGGAAGATGAAATTAGTGGACAGGGATTTACTAAAACACCCTTTTGTCGAGGCATTTAGTGACCAGGATGGGGCCAGTAAGTCATCTTGTTCTTTCCAATCCTCAGGAGACTCAAAAGCCACAAAAAAATCTAAGAAGAGTGAGGATGCTGGGTTATCGGCTCCACAGTTCTCAGAGCAGTGTGTCCCTTCTTCTCTGATCCGGTCCACTATTCTGAAGCTGGTATCAGGTCCTCTGTTAGTCTTTCTGATCTGGACATGGACCGACTGGTACAGAAGCTGTTAAGGGCACCAGGCCTAGCTAAATCGCTGTTGGCTCCGACCCTATTATAGGAACCAAAGACCATTACCCCGGAATTGACTGCTCCTCCTCCGAGTTGCACTGGGCTTTCGGAGTTGGAGGAGGCTGACCTGATTGAAGAGCCCTTGGAGCAGACACCTGTTCCAGTGTTGTTGGTTCCATCTGCTCGGACGTCCTCTGCACCGACCGGGGACTCTAGGAGCCGACATTCTCCTGTCGGATCCGGGGAGGGTAGTCACACCGACTTGTTGGTGCTGACTCTTCCTCTCAGGGCTTTGGCTCAGATGAGCTCGGATCCTACCTCAGGTTCGGAGCCCATGGTCTCGGTGCAGGAGGGGCTTGAGGTTCCTTCAGTTCCTTTGACTCCTCCCCATCAGAGCCATGATGCCTCTGAAGCCATGAGGTGAGTATTGTCTCCTAAGACTTCCTCGACGTCAGGATTAGTTTCTTCTTCCCCTGAGGCACCTGTGCCCACTTCTGTTTCCATCGGCTCTACTGGGCGCTCCCTGCTCTTCTGAGACTTCCCCAGACATTCCCGTTGAGGAGGTTCCCAGAAAAAGTGTGTGCAAGAGGAGACACCTGGACTCCGCACAGGAGTCTTTGACATCTGACACTGACTTGGATGATTCAGAAGGGTCCCCTCGATCCCCCCTCTGAGGATATCTCCTTTGCAGAGGTACTTGAGATCCTTAGGTGGAGGGGTGATTGGCATTCCAAAAACCCTGTTGAGGATGAGTCAGTTCTCCTGAAGGCTTTCGGTTCTCAACCTTCCACCTCTTGGGTGTCTCCACCTTATGATGAGCTTATGGACCTGGTCTCTCGTAGGGCGTAGGAATCACCGGAATCTATGGAACCAGTCTGTAGGAGGCCTAACAAGTTCATTTCTGCCCCTGTAGACAAGTCCTTTTTGACCAAGGGAGTCCTTGTTAATGCCATGGTGGTGGTGGTGGTGGTGGTGGCAGCCACCAAAAAGGAAATGTCTGAGACGTCCTCTTCTATCCATCCTCCTAACAGAGAGTCTAGGATTGTGGATAGATATGGGAAACGCATGTTTAGTTCAGCGACTTTCACACTTAGATCACTGAACTATTTGACCCATTTTACCAGACTGCAGAGAGATCTCCTTAAGGAGTTAGGAGATGCTCTTCAGGGTTTCGGTAGCTGCAGGTGCTTCCAACAAGGTTGCCACCCATCTTGCTACCCTAAATTCAATTGTAAACTTGTCCACACATCTCATATCGTAGTCAGCTGATGGCGCGAGTAGGGTGGCAGGTACAGGAGTTGCCCTTCGTAGACTCTCCTGGATGTGCCTCTGTTCCTTTGCAGAGCCTTTCAAGTTTTCATTTATGAATACCCCGTTTGACGGCTCATCTCTCTCTTTGGGCCTAAAGTAAAGGAAACATTGACCAGGTGTGAGCAAGAGGGAAAGACTCTGTTTGCTGTAGGAGTCAATTTTTCCACCCTACTCGGCCTTATCCCAAGGGCCAAAGGGGAGGGAAGATGTGGTTCTGAAAAGCCCAAGCAGCCTTTCAGGACACGTGGTGAAACCCCACTAGAGGCAGAGGAGGGGGTTATAATGGAAGATGCCACCCTCGCAGCAGAGGAGGTCCGCAACAGCAGGGTGATGGAGATCATTTCTCTGGTCAGCCCTACCAGCGCTCCTGAGCGGAGGCCTGACTGTCCTACTCTGGAGTCAGTCAGGGGGCACTTATCTTTGTACACAGATGCCTGGCTGCACACAACAAAAGACAGATGGGTACAAAGTATCATTTCCAGAGAGTATTTCATACTGTTCTTCTCTCCTCCCACTTCTGTCAGGAGAATCCCGGATGTTCCACCCAGTCACAGGGAGCAAGCAACTAATAGAGGTCCACAAGTTGCTAGAAAAAGAGTCATCCAGCCAGTCCCAGCAGACCAAACAGGATTCGGAACTTACTCTAGATTCTTTTTGGTTCCAAAGAAAACAGGGGACTGGAGACCCATTTTGGACCTCAGCAGACTCTACCAATTTGTCAAGAAAGAGAAGTTCCGGATGGTTACGCTTCAGTCCATACTTCCCTTTTTAGGGAAAGGCAATTGGATGTGCTCAATTGATCTCAAGGATGCGTACTACCACATAAAGATGGCCAAACCATCCAGAGATCATCTGCATTTCCAGCTGGGAGTCATTCACTCACTACAGCCCCCAAAGTGTTCACCAAATGTATGGCAGTGGTCACGGCTCACCTGAGGTGTCTTGGATTCCAGGTGTTTCTGTACCTAGACGATTGGCTCCTTACCTCCGCCATCAAGCATCAACTGATTTGGGCAAGAGAATCCACTCTGACACTCTGCAGCCACTTAGGCATTACTGTCAACTAAGAAAAGTCTGCCTTGTTGCCATCGCAACATATCATTTTTATCAGGGCAGAGTTAGACATGTCAACCACCACTCTACGTCTACCATTCGAGAGGGTCTCTCTTCTTCGCCAACATGTCAGCTCACTGGTGTTGAAAGACAGAGCTCCAGCAGCAGAGGTCTTAAAAGTACTGGGTTTGATGGCAGCAAAAATCTTGGCCATACCATTAGCAAGGATGCATATGCGGATTCTTCAATGGCTACTGTTCACTCAATGGTCTTATCAGGAACTTCCACTGAAGCATATGATTGTGATAAATTCTTGCAAGAGAGACCTTCAGTGGTGGTTGACGTCGATTCATGTCACAATAGGACGTCCATTTGTACTACCCCCGCCAGTAGCCACTGTGACCACGGACGCTTCCATTATAGGGTGGGGGGGGCATTTTCAGGGAAAGACTGCTCAAGGCACATGGACGGATCAAGAATCACATCTGCATGTCAATGCTCTAGAAATGAGAGCAGTGCGTCTGGCATTGCAGTACTTTCAGGACTCTCTTCCTCTAGGGAAAATTGCAATTCAGCCAGACAGCATATCAGTGGTCTAGTATTTGAACAAACAGGGAGGGACCAAGCCTTACCCTCTTTGCCAAGAAGCCCTCAGAGTTTGGCAGTGGGCTGTGTCATCCCAGCGCTTTCTGTTGGCAATGCACATCCTGGGGAGATCCAACATGATAGCAGACAAACTGAGCAGGGCAATTTTGTTGCCACATGAGTGGTCCCTCAATCAGGACATTGTGGACAGGATTTTCCACAAATGAGGCCAGTCTTGCTGTGACCTTTTTGCCAGTCACATCAACACCAAATGCAGAAGCTACTTCGCCCCGATTCCCCGTCTGGGACAACCTGCGAGAGATGCACTCTTACATGATTGGCACCTGGGTTTCCTATATGCATTTCCTCCAATCCCGCTAATACCAAGATTTTTACTGAAAGCACAGTCGCTGGGAAGGACCATCATTCTTATAGCCCCCCATTGGCCTCTGCAGATTTGGTTCCCATTTCTTTATCATCATCACTTGGAGGATCCATGGATTCAGAAGTTCCGGACCTTCTGACACATCCGTCAGGGGATCTCCACCCTTCATTGCAGTCCCTGAAGTGGACAGCTTGGCTGCTCCAGTTCCACACATAGCCAGGCTTCACAACCTTTCTTATGACACGAAGCGAATTCTTTTGTCCTCTCACAAACCTTCCACCAGGAGATTACATCATAGTAAGTGGAAGAGATTTTCCATTTGGGCTTCGAAACAGAATATTGATCCTTTTCATGCTCCCTTGACATCTATATTAGAATTCTTAACTATTATCTTTAATGAAGGAGCGGCAGTGGCTACAATTCGGGTCCAGTTAGCTGCCATATCCAATTTCCATCTTGGAGTAGACTGACTAAATTTTATGGCCCCCGAGTTATCCAAGGCTTTTCTTAAAGGGACCTTGCACCTGAGGCCTCCAGTGAAAACTCCTTATTCCCCCTGGAATCTGAATTTCATTCTGTCTCACATAATTCTTCCCCCGTTTGTGATCTCAAATATTTGTCGTGGAAAACCATTTTTCTAGTGGCCATTACTTCCGCCCGTAGAGTGTCAGAGCTTCAAGCCTTGTCTATCACACCTCCTTATATGATTTTTCATGCTGATAGAGTATCTCAGGACAAATCCTTCCTTTTTACCTAAAGATTGTTCTGAGACTTATATCAATCAAGTCATTGAATTGACATTCTTCCCCAACCATTCCAACAAACTAGAATATATGCTGCACAAACTAGATGTTCATAGACAGTTCAGATATTATTTGGATAGGACAAAAGATTTTAGAAAATCAGACCAACTATTTGTTTCCTTTTCTGAAGCCAGGAAAGGTAGACTAGTGGCTAAAACAACCCTTTCTAAGTGGCTATCTGATTGTATCCCCATGTTTATTCAGCAGCTAATAAGCCCTTACTACACAGAATTAAAGCTCATTCAACTAGAGCAGTTTCTACATCCTCTGCATTTCAAGCCAAATTGCCCATTGACAACATCTGTGCTGCAGCCACTTGGTCTAAGCCTCATACCTTTATCACTCATTACAAGGTGGATAAGGCCTCCAGGGACAGGGCTTCCTTTTGTTCTACAGTCCTAAAGAATATACTCCCATGAGCCACCCAAGATTGAGGGTGCTAGGGACGCTACCCATCAGTGAAGAATGAACGACGAGATTGAACAACTTCACATTAAGAAGTTATGTACTCACCATAACATTCCATGTGAGTTGTTCCATCTCTCCTTCATTCTCACGTCCCTCCCTCCATCCCCCACCTGGCTGATAATTGACCTAGACGCTGGTCTCATCCTGGGAATTTAATTCCTTCTTTTTTCCCTCTCTTAGGAGAGTAGTCCTTTTACAAGGATATGGTACATGCAGCAAACAAGATCTGAGGTAATTCCAGCAGTGCATTATGGAATAAGGGGCTTGGTCTCGAGCAACTGGTAAACCTTGAGCTTGCTAAGGCTTTGTCAGAGCTGAGGGATCGGCTCTGAACCCATCAGTGAAGAATGAATGCGAGATGGAACAACTCGCATGGAACGTTATGGTGAGTACATAACTTCTTTTTAGATTTAACAGTGCCTAAATTAAAACCGAATATAGTTTCAAAGTTCATAAAACATGTATTGACAGTCAAAGAAAAATTGTATCAAATGCCTTAGCTAGATCAAGGTAGGCAGTATGCATCATTTTGCCCTCATCCGGTATAACAGTTGCAAAAAAGAACACGCTTTGGAGGTGTCCTAAGCTCCCTTTCCATTAACAATATAAAACCTATACATAACAAAATAACATGGTATTACCATACATTTACAGTAAATGACCTGCCCATGTAATGCACGTCTGCACTTATTCCAAAGTCAGTCATTTCTTTTCACTCTCTAGTACTATTGTTATACATCAAGTACGGCAGCCATCTGCGTACATACTATTCCATGATGCTGTGTTGGCAATAGCTTCCACCTCCTGATAAAACTCATTCATTAACTGTACCACTTCCTTACTAGATGGTGAGACATCAGTTTTCAACTTTCTAGTAATTGCTTGATTTGCATCAGTCACACTAATATTTAAAATTGACCTTCTTAAGCTTAGCTGAATATATTTGTCTTTCAAATTTTAGTAAAAAAAAATCTACATAAGTGATAATTCTTTAACAAGCACCTCTTGTAAAATATTTTCCATGACTCTTCCAAATGATTGTAATCCTGAAGACGGAAAAAATGATTCCAGTCCTTTATCTGTAATGTGCAAAATTCACTCCTTGGTACATTTGTTTTTAATCTGTGGAAGTATACAAATCCTTTTGGAAACGCGACTTTGTATAAATTTTAAACCTTCTAGAATTTCATGCTTTCGAGTCTGTGTGGCCAAATCAATGTCAAAGCCTAACAAATTTTGCCAGATTTATACTAATGGTTTATGACCCTCCTGTACAAGTTATGAGGTTTTACATCAGTGTTTATAATCCCTTTATAAAAAGAAACTTCACCTATATTTCCCAACCTAAAAGCCATTAATGTTTGGTGGCTGGGTTGCCTTCAAATCTGGTGTCTACTTCTTGCATATTACAACCTTAAAGTTTGCAAAGGGAATTTATTAGAGGTTTGATCTTATGTCTACCAAACATCTGTGCATCAGATTTGTTATCAAAAAGTCTGCTCGGTGTGCTTTGCCTTCCATCACTTCCTCACTTTCAAAACTCCTGAGTGATAAGGGGACTCGGAAAATTGTGTGAAGTAGAAAATCAAGCCTGAAAACAGCAACATACCTCCAAAAATATTTACTGCATGTGTGAGATAAATCGGGTCTGAAATCAGGAATGCTCCTGCAAAAAAGCAACAGTTGAGAAGTTGTGTGATATGTTAATAAGACCAACTGCTTCTACAATGCTACTTAAGGGTTGCATGAACAGCAAGCAAGGTTTTCATTTGTACAGCTTCAAGGTAAACATGAGGATCTAACATTTTACAGTCCTCCTAATTCCTTTATGAATTTCAACATTTTCTATGTCACCCTCATCTTTCCCACATGCTGCATAAAATCTTGCATTATACTTTTCATAGACCTTATAAAATCTGAAAAACATATAACAACTGTAGGAGTATAACATAATACTAGTCCTGCACACTTTATTCTAAGGCCAATCTCCATAGCTTCAGCCACTTAAACTACACTCTTTATTACATTTCCTCCTAAGTGCCTAAAATATATGTTTTTATTATTGATGGTTCTACTGAATCCTATATCCATACACCAACATTTCATATAGGTAGGCTTCCATAAATACTGATAGTTTTTTCATACATGAAAAGGCATACTTTAAGGTTACTGTCATAGCCTTAATAGTAGTCTTGTATCCTGAAAGAGTACCAACATTATTTAGGGCTATAAATAATTTGGACAAATCCTTCTCTGGACTATTGAAACATATTGACACATCGTCTACAGTTGCCCACTCAATGCCTACTTATATCAGGGTGTCTTATACTATGAGTATGATATTTAGCTGAATGCTAAAGATTCTTAATCATCTGCAGAAAAAGCAAAAGAAATAACAGACCTCTCTGTTAGGTGCCCCTTGTAAGTCTAGAGTGCAGTGATAATTCTGGGGGATCTTTACTCTGCCCTTTGCATCTGTATTGACTGTTAAAATCAAATCCACAAATACAGAGGAAAAACCTAGGGCTAACAATGCTTTAGTTCAGAAGTATTACTCCATCCGGTCAAATACATTTTCAGTATCCAGGATGACTACCATTAAACTCTTCTTAATATACTGAGGTAACTGCATTACTGTTTCAGTTTTCAAAATAATATGAATATTCTGTCATTGAAAATCACTTTTGTTTGAATGTATTATTCCTAGGAGCTACCATACCATGCATGTTACTAAAATAGCCATAAATAATTTGTAAGCATGTTTT
This sequence comes from Protopterus annectens, assembly GCF_019279795.1. Classification (NCBI taxonomy): domain Eukaryota; kingdom Metazoa; phylum Chordata; order Ceratodontiformes; family Protopteridae; genus Protopterus; species Protopterus annectens. The sequence goes on from NC_056748.1 coordinate 1,030,202,531, forward strand.
TAGTGTAGAGGTTTGCCTACATGACAGAGACAACACATACCATCTTTGCCTTCCTTTGACAAAGACCATAACTAATGGTAGTCTCCAAGAGAGTGGACCCTTCTCTGTCTCTTATCTTATTAAATTACAGCAACAAGCACTGGGGAAATTGTTAGACAGTCTCCAGATTTCTGTTGGTGTGTCATTGCTACCCAAGGAGTCCCCAGTAGTTTACTCTGCCATAATATCCAATTCTTTTCAAGTAACCAACCTAGGCAATGAAATCACCTACTCGGGCATTTAGTTCAGCTGCAGACTTCATGTTATCATGCATTTCCTTCTCATACTGCCTCCAGCACTTAGCCTCATATGAATTCCGAAAGTATTTCTGAAAATGTTCCACAATCACTATTGGGTGTAGCAATACGTTCTGGTCTAGCTGACTGAATAGCCCTGCTGTTCAACTAAATCTCTATCACCTTGTGTACACCAGGATTGTCTTCTGATATCATAGGTATTATAAAATTACTCATCTATCAAATTTTTGGTTCCTCTTTGGATATTTGCATATTCTGTTGCAGTTGCCCATTTCTCTTAAAAACCATACCCTGCATATCCTTCATTTGTTTCCCTTTTCTTTCTCTAAATCTTATCCGTATAAAAATGTAACATTAAATTGCTATTTTTTTCTAATTTATCCCTTGTAGAAGCAATTTAATTCTAGATATAACCCCAACATATCTACCGTTTGTTTAAACCACAAGGCAAACGATTGTCATTTCATTTACACTTACCAGGAAATGCTAGTATTTTTCCATGCAGTCAGTGGCTGCAAAAGGTTGACATTACAAGAGTATATGAAAATTAATAGAATGGGTCATTTAACTCTCTTATTGGATAATCATGATGTACCGTTACAATGATTATTTACCTTAAAGGATTTGAACCTCACCAGAATGTTTGGATTTACCACTTGAAATAGTCTTTCCAGCCATAAATACTCTATATACATCCTTTCAGTATTAATGTAAGATCTGAACTAGTTTACTTCATTTGGTCTACAACCTGTGGGTTGCAGATCTGTATCTGATCTGAGCCAGAAACTTTGCTAGCATCGGCTCCGAGCTCCAAACTCCCCCACCTTACCCATAATACACCTACACTGCCTTCCATCCCCAGATCTCGTTTGCCATGATTTGCTCACATAGTGTCTTCTGAGCTCCAACTAGCAGTGGGTTTAAAACTTTGTGAGTAGCTAAATTTTCTATTTTCTTCAGAGAAGTGTTAGTTTAGGTCCCCTTTCTCCTCCCCTCGCTTAGTGCATCAAGTGTTAGTGGTTTTAGGTAGTTAGAGTAGTTTGTTTTGTGGTATAGGTATAGCTCCCCCCCCCCGTGTTCTCTGTAGCGAGTGTGGTGAGTGGGTGTGTGTGTGTGTTTATTATTTAGAAAGATCTTGCCTGTTCTTTTTCTAAGGCTAGGTTTCTTTATTTAGGATGGCTGAAAAGCTTGTTTTCAAGCACTGTACAGAGTGTGGCCATAAGCTCTCCCCAGCGGATGGCCACACTGTGTGTTTTGTGCTTGGGTGTGGCCCACCTGAGCAGGGAGTGTAGTATTTGCGCAGGCTTCAACCCCTGAGCCCTAAAGGATAGGAAGGACAAATAGGCCCTTAAAGGTCTTCTTCCTCCTCCTGACTCTCTTTCCTTGTCTTCGGTCACAGTGGCTGCTGTGGCCACCTCTCCCTCCTCTCTTCCTCTAGCCTCTCCTCCCTCCCAGGCTGGGACTCAACCTCCTGTTCCAAAGCTTGTGGTAGTGGAGCAGTAGAGAGGTAGAAAAAGGGAGAGAGAGTCAAAGATGAGGGAAAAGAGGAAGAGGTCCCAGGACCTCGCTTCTCCAAGTAAAACTCCATGGACTCATGACTCCCCTCTGCTCCGATCTTTGAGGTTCTCCCTGGAGCTGGAGGAGATACATCCAGCCTCTCGGGCCTCGGTGCCCTGACCAGCCAGGTCAGAGTCAGTGGCCTTGTCATGGTCAACCCGCTCCTTGTCGGATATGGATCTGCATAAGATGATGTGCATCCATACACAGATCCAGATGGGGTCTTGCCAGCCTCCCTCTCTCGAGGGGGGAGCTTGCTTCCTTTCTTTCAACCTATTTCTTTTCTCCGATCCAACCTTCGGCTTCGTAGTACTCTGATCCGAGGTTGGCTTTGCTCAGGGTGTCTGTGCCGACTGTACCTGCTTCCTCGATGCCGACAGCTGCCTGGAGCATTTTGGATCTGACCAGCTTGGATCTGAGCCGCTCTCGGAGCTGGAGCTTGGGTGTCAGATTCAAGGCAGTGGAAGCCTTTTCATCGGCTTTGACTTTGTCGGACCAGTTTCCCTCCCTCGGAGCTTCGTCCACCTCGGGCCCGGCTCCGATTCTCGCATCGGACCCGGGGAGGCAGACCTCCTTATTGGTTTCTCAGGAGGTTGTCTCTCATTTGGCGTTCGATGTGGTAGACCACCCCCTCAAACTCCACCCAGACCCCCTCTGCTCTGTCTGCGGTCCCCATTGTCTTACCAGAGGGAGAGTCCATGCTCAAAAAGCCCCAGTCGGTTCCCCCAAGGAACAAATGGCTTGCAAGCGTCCCCGGGAGAGCTTCACCAGGGATGTGCCTTATAAGCATGTGCAAGAGGAGGCACTTGGACTCCTCTGAGTCCCCTCACCGAGGACACAGATTTAGATGATGGAGAGGGTTTCCCAAGGTCACCTCCCGAGGATGTCTCCTTTGGAGATATCATGGAGATCCTGCTCCAGCGAGGAGGTTGGTCTGCCCCCAAACCTCCTTCTGATGAGTCTGTGTTCCTGGAGACTTTTGGCATGGACCAGTCTACTTCCTAGTTGTCCCCTCCCATGGATCCTCTGGTTGATTTGGTCACCTTGCAGGCATGGAAGGAACCAGACACCATGGAACCTATCCCAAAGCAACCCAATAAAATCCTGAGCCCCACCATTGATAGGCCATCTTGGAATAAGGGCTCCCCTGTGGATGCCATGGTGGAAGCAGCAGCCACCAAGAAGGAACTTGTCTAGGAGAGATCCTCGGTCCACCCTCCTGACAGAGAGTCACGGATGATGGACCACCTAGGGAACCCGGGTGTACGCTTCAGCTACCTTTTCGATCAGGGCGCTGACTCCAACGCGACCTAGTAATGGAGCTGGAGGAGTCTCTCCCCAAGTCCATGTTATAGGAGGACAAGGCTTCATTCTCAGTGAGGATGGCCACTTGAAAAGTGGTATCTAGTACGTCCATGCGACTCCTCTCCCATGCTACAGAATGAGTGGCTAGGGAGGCGGAGTCCGGCTTGTCCATGAGGCATAATGCCTGGCTCAGGTTGTCGGTTTTCCGAACCCTTCAAGGCGTCATTTGCCAATGCCCCTTATGATGGCTCTACACTCTTCGGTAAGACCGTCAAGGAGACATTAGTCCAGAGTGAGAAGGACTGGAAGACACTGTCTGCTGTCGGGATCCACTTCTCTAACTCTTAAAGGTCCTTTTCTTAGAACCAGAGAGGGCAAAAGAAGATGTGGTTCCAGAAGTCTCAGTATTCCTGGCACACTCAGGGATCTTCTTCTCCTAGAGGCAGAGGGGGGAAGAATGGATACTGGCCCAGAGACCGAGGGGGTCCATAGAACTTCAGGTCACAAGAACCTTTCTTGGACAGACCTGGGCAACAACCCTGAGGGGTGGCCCGACTGCTGTACTCTGGAGGCAGTCTAGGGACGATTGTCCTTGCACCCAGTGGCATGGGAGTCCATAACAATGGACCGCTGGGTGCTTCAAATCGTATCCAGAGGATATTCTATCCCCTTCGTGGGTTCCCCCATATCTCCCAGTCACTTTCTGGATGTACCACCCATGCAAAGAGAGGCCGCAGCACAGGAAATTTCCAAGCTGCTAGAAAAACGAGCCATCGAAACCGTCCCCCCAGATCAGTCCGGATCCGGGCTTCTATTCCAAGTTCTTTTTGGTGCCAAAGAAAATGGGGGACTTGAGGCCCATTCTGGACCTCTCTGCCCTGAACCTGTCAGTTGCCAAAGGGAAGTTCTGGATGGTCACGTTGCAGTCCATCATGCCATACCTGTTAGACCTCCAGGATGCTTACTATCACATAAAAATGCACAGAAGCTCCAGGAGGTTCCTCTGCTTCTGGCTAGGAGTCCATCATTACCAATTTTGAGCCCTACCCTTTGGTCTCACCACAGCCCCCCAGGGTGTTTACCAAAGTGATGGTGGTCATTGCTGCTCACCTGAGGCTTCAGGAGATTCAGGTCTATCCGTACTTGAACGAGTGGCTCCTCACTGCTCCCACCGGGCATCTACTTTCCCAAACCAGGAATTATTTCCTGACATTTGCCCTGCATTTGGGGATCACAATCAACACATCCAAATCTCTCCCAGATCCTGTACAGGTGATAGACTACATTGGTGCCAGGATAGATACTCTAAAGTGCAAAATATGCCTGACCTCGGAGAGAGTTCAAAACCTGAGGTTGCATGTCCCCCTGATCTACTGTTCTCATCTTCCAACAGCAGAATAGGTGTTGAGGGCTCTAGGCTTGATGGCAGTAACCACAACTCTTCTCCCGTGTGCTCTGTTACACATGAGGATTCTACAGTGGACTCTAGCGATTCAATGGTCCCTGTTGGAACTGCCATTGACTTATCCTATTCAACTCAGTCAAGTGTGTTTGTCATCCCTCATATGGTGGATGAGCTCTCCGGGCATTTTGGAGGGACGACCCTTTGTTCCATCCCCGGCCCAAACCACAGTGACCACAGATGCCTTCCAACTCTGGTGGGGAGGGTGCATTGTTCGAGCAGGACAGTCCAAGGCCTGTGGTCCCCCCTAGAGACCAGCTTGCATATAAATGTCCTAGAGATAAGGGCGGTCCTTCTAACGTTGCATGCTCTTCATTCCTTTCTTCCTCTGGGGATGATTGCTATTCATTCAGACAACATGTCAGTGGTCTGGTCTATCAACAAACAGGGAGGGATCAGATCTTACCCCCTTTGTCGTGAGGCCATGAGTGTGTGGGAATGAGTGATCTCCACTGGTCGCTTTCTAATCACTATGCACATTCTGGGGCGGTCCAACATTCTAGTGAACAGGCTAAGTCTGACCATTCTGGTGCCTTACGAGTGGTCTCTGGGGGTCAACCTTACTGCAGTCTCTTCGCATCTCCTTCCAACGTGAAGAGCAGCAAGGTTTTCGCTCTTAACCCCCTGCTGGGGGAGTCCCCCAGAGACGCTCTAGTTCATGTTTGGCCTCCTGGTCTTTTGTATGCTTACCCGTCAGTACCTCTCATTCTGAGGTTTCTGCAGAAAGATTGTCGACTAGGGAGCAACGTGATCCTCATCCATTCTGGTCTCTCCAGGTATGGTTTCCCTTCCTTTGGTCTCACCTTCGAGTCTGGACAGCCTGAAGCTCACAGCTTGACTGCTCCAGTTCCCGTGATTGCTAGGACTCCCAGACTGTCCTCAGTTAGATCTATTTTGGTAGCTGCTCATGAGTCTTCGACCAGGAATGCTTATAGCAGCAAGTTTTCTAGGCCTCTCAAAGGAGTTTAGACCCTTTCATGGCTCGTATTTCCACCATTCTTGATTTTTTAGCTGATATTTTCCAGCACTGAGCTAGTTCTTCTACTGTCAAAGATCAGCTGGCTGTCATTTCTCATTTTCATGTGGGTGAGAATTCTGCCTCCTTAGACTCTTCCAGACTGTGTAAAGCCTTTATCAAAGGCACCTTTTTGTTACACCCCCCAGTCAAAGATCCTGTTCCCCCTTGGGACCTTACTATGGTTCTTCAAGCTTTGGTCGCTCCACCTTTCGAGCCTGCCACAACTGCAGATGTGAAATGTTTATCTTGGAAAACAGCTTTTCTGGTGGCTATTACCTCTGCATGAAGGGTTTCAGAATTACAGGCCTTGTCCATAAAAATTTCGTGCATGATTTTTCACAAAGATAGAGTTTCCCTTCAAATCAATCCATCCTTTCTTCCTAAGATGGCATCACCCGTCAATATCAGACTATCAATTTGCCTGTTTTTTTCCTAATTTTACGAACAAGATGGAATACAAACTCCACATGTTGGATGTTCATAGACAGTTATGATTCTACTTACACAGGACAAAAAATTTCCGTAAATCTGATCAATTGTTTATTTCCTTCTATAAACCCTTTTTGGGGAAACCTATCTCCAAAGTCACTATAGCTAGATGGATTTCTTCATGCATCCTGCAGGTCTGTAAGGACAGAGGCATGTCTCCTCCAGGTCAGGTAAAAGCCCATTCCACTAAGTCCATGGCTATGTCTGTGGCCTTTTGGTCTCGAGTGTCTTTGGATGACATTTGTTCTGCAGCTACTTGGTCCACATCTCATACATTTATTTCTCATTACAAGTTGGGTTTGACTTCCAGAAGTAGAGCATCCTTTGGTTTCGTGGTGCTCTGGAATATCCTTCCATGAGGGCCTCCCAGGATTTTAGTAGCTGGGGACTCTGTCCCACAGGTTGAAGACCAAATGAAGTAAACTACTTCAGATAAAGAAGTTATGTACTCACCATAACGTTCCATCTCAGTAGTTGTGCTTCATTGTCTTCAACCGTCCTGCCCTCCTTTCCCCAGACCTTGGAGCATGATCAGCCTACTGGCTGCAGTATAGGTCACCACTAAATCTATCAGGTCGGGCTCTCAGTATAAGTTCAGTAAACTTGATCTGGGGATGGAAGGCAGTGGAGGTGTATTATGGGTAAGGGGAGGAGTTTGGAGCTCAGAGCTGATGCTAGCAAAGTTGCTGGCTTGGATCTGATACCGATCTGTAACCCACAGGTTGAAGAAAAATGAAGTACAACTACTCAGAACGTTATGGTGAGTACATAACTTCTTTTTATATTCAGCTCGCTACATTCTGCCATTTGATTTGGTAGAAAAGTTGCATAATTTCCTGCTTCCACCACCTTGAGAATTTAGATATTCTTCCATCAAGCTCTTTTTCCTGATTTACTGTCTTCTCTTTCAACTGCCCAACTTCTGACTGCAAACCAGTATTTTGATCATTAAGATCCTCATTCCAGGGCTGTAGCTGTTCAGCAGAAATTTCCAACATTAAGTATCCCATTTATTCAAGAACACTACAAAGTTGGCAGGACTTTCTTTAATCTTCTTAAATACAGCCAACAGTTCTTTCTATGGTACCATGTCTCCAGAATCCAACCCATTTGCATCAGCATTCACAGGAATGTCGGCCATTGCCATGGTGTTGTCATTTATTATTAAATGGTCAGCATGGTCATCCATTCTTTTAGGTGTTTCTTATTGGGTAGCAATTTGTTTATATTCTCATCCTAGGAAACTGCACAAAATGTTATTAAAACAGTCAAAAATACTATCTCCCCCTACATTTCCAAGGGAGATGTTTGGGAGGTGCCTACTTAGTTGCACCATTACCAGCAGTCCCAGACTTCTGTTTTTATTTTACGAGATGTAGTGACTACTGTCAGGTTACTAAGTTAGTCTTTAAGAGGAATAAAACAGATTTGTAAACAATCCCATGGTATAAGAAAAACAATTAATGTGCATTAATAGATATAAGATGTAGACAGTATTTATGATATAGCAGATAAAGGCTGTTAGACAAATGTGTTCTTTAAGACAGCAACAAATACAAAAAGGAATGTGTGGAGAAGTGAGGTATGAATTAAGGGTGAAGGAGCTAAGCTGGCAGAAATGTAACAACTCTCAAGTACAATAATGGATTATATGGCAACTGTGATGGTGTATACTGTGCTGGGATTAGTTTGGGTACTGTATGGGTGAGATGCAGTTACACCAGTTTGTTTATATAGATTTTCTTGCTTTATCTGTGAAATTAGTTAAGAAAATGTAAATCTGAGTTCACCTATAATATCAACACATCGTCATCTACAGATCAGTCATAGTCCCATCTAGACCACTGACACTTTCAGATCTTCCTTCCTACACATACATTATTCTGTTTTAATATTTCTATGTTATGGTGTTAATTCTTTTCTCATGTATTATATCTGTTGGAGCTTTTCTCCCCGGCCTCCACTGAAAATGGACCTGTGTCCAGTCGGACTGTCTCGTTAAACAAATGTAAAATAAAATAAAAAAAAATAATCATACTAATTTAAACTAAATTCAAAGGGTTAAATATGTGGCAGGGTAGAAATAGGGGGTGGAGTTGTGTGGTGTGGTTAGAAATATTGCCTGACCTGATGTCTGAATGAAACATTTAATGAAGTTTTAGGTAAACACCACAGCCCAAATTAGGTAAGGCAACCTCGTATATTAGAATGTATGACATCCAAATAATAAGAAATATGCAAAAATGAATGTTTTATTGCCAACTGATACTTTTTGTTCATACAAGAGAAGACAACTTAATTCTTTAAAGGCTACTTAGTGCTGTTAATGCAAAAAGAGTCCTTAATTTTCCATAATCTAACCCCTTTGTCACAGACTGTGTTGTAAAACAGACACTCCTTGCATGTTAGGCAGAATATATGTAACATCTTTAAGGATGAGCTAAAGGATGTTCTGTACTGGGGGGTTGGTATAAAGGTTAAGGTGTTTACCTCACAGACGCAACATACAGGATGTGATGCTTATCTTGTGGGTTAGTCCAGAATAGTCCCCTGCAAGTACAGCAGTGCACAGCTTAAGGAAACAATGATCCAAAAGACAAAACACCAGCACCAAGGTGTGTAAAGTGTAACTTTAAAAGTTATCACATCAAGACAGACCGGTTTTGGCATAAATTTCAAGCCTTCCTCCGTGTATCTTGTGGGTTAGGAAATCTGTCTAGGCTTAAAATGGTGCACAAGGACAGATAGCCTTGTGCTACCCTATGTGTCTGAATATTCAGTCCAAACTGAATGGCTTTAAGGCACTTTGATGGCACAGATCTGTGACCTAGAGTGAAGCCGAATCTATGAGCTGCTGTTTATTCTCTGCATAAAATATTTTGTCCCTCCAAGCAATATTCTAAAACTTCATGAACTACTAAGAATTCTATGAAAAGAAAGGCGAAGCAAAATCTGATGACACTACCAGCAACTGGATACCAACTCCACAGAACAGGTTGTAAACATTACATTACAGGGTGGTGAGGAATTAAAATAACAAAACACTGCATCGTGGCGAGGAACTAAAATAACATAACACTGTACCATGGCAAGTGTGTGCAAAGATGTTTAGCATCTGAATTAAAACTCAGTTACCTTTGTAAATCTTAGTATTTGAATAAGTTCCTTGCAGTGACTGCTGAAACCTATTACTTACTTCCTTTGCCTCATGTTTACTTTATGTATTTTGTTTGATGGTTGGTTGTCTTATTCTGTGTAATATAGGACATTCATTTTTTCTTCTGCAGAATATGTGCTCTGTTTTTCCTTGTGATAATATATTGCTAAATATTTATTTTTTGAGTTTTGTATTCGTAGACCCTTTTTCATATGAAGCCACCATAAATGTGTCATGACAGATGAACTTACCTTGCCATCATAAGTAAATAAGTAAACAAAATGCATATGTTTGTACAGATAAAGCAAGAGAAGGCTCTTAAAGTACGATACATCAACATGATGTGGGTTCTTCATACAGAATTGGGGGGGGGGTTTGACATGACATACTTTGCCATTTTAGGCAATTATAGAGGCTGTATCTAGAATATATGGAACAGAGTATTTAAAAGTCTGGAATTGTCAAAATTCCTAAAAATGTGGAATTCCCTGTGTGCGCTAAACCAGCTATTAGAGCTTGTGTCCCTCTGCTATAGTGTTTGTGTAGTTAATTGAATCATGTAATGTATCATTAATCCTAACGAGGCTTAGTGTTTACAATATTTTCGTGGGTGCTCTGAATGTAATTTTGGTGCATTTGTTCAAGTCTTGTATATGATGAAATAGCCTTATTTAGTTTAATTTGTATTTCAACGACAGTTTAATGTCAAGCGGTAAATTTGTTTAATTAAGACATTTTTCTGAGAGTGGGAGACTATTAAATATGCAGTGAGGTAGAAAAACAGAAAGAAAAGTGTTAAATGTAAAATCAAAAAGAAAAAAAAATAGCAAAGGAGAGAAAGCAGAGCCCATTGTTTGAAATTCCAGCTCTTACTTTTATGTAACTAGAATATGTTCTCTGATACTGCATTTCCATACTGTATCAAATAATTTCTGAAGTATACAATTCAAAAATGACTGAGGTAGTTTGATAAGTGATACTGTCTGCTGAGTTAAAAGTAACAGCAAGGAGAAATTTATGGTGCTACTGTTGCTGTCTGGAAAGCAGGGAATCCTCTGTTTCTTTTTGTAAGGTTGAGTAAGGTGACAGTCAGAAATGGCACTCAAATTATTTGAACCTACGCAAGACCAATTTTAAGTCTTTGTTTTGAAGGAGTTCTCACTCCCTTATTAACAAGGTAAGCAGGGAGCAATGTCCCTGAACCAGACTGCTAATTTGTGGGTAACCTTAACCATGTACCTTTTCTTGGGGGAAAGAAAAAAAAAAAAACCTGTCCGTAACACTGCCAGTACTCAAGACATCTCTAATACTCACAACGCAAATGCATACACTCACCCATATGTTAAATATATATCTACTGTCTGTACACACACTCACACACACACACACACATATATATATATATATATATATATATATATATATATATATATATATATATATATACATATATTTATATGTATAAGTAATTGGCACAATGGACATGGTTTTAACTATCTCTCTTTATTTCCCACCATCGTTGGGGGTAAAGGCTGAGCAGAAGGTGTTGCCTGGTTTTGTAACGCACCTGATTGTCTGCCAGTATTGTATGCTTATGGCTTTCATTATTTCATGCAAATGTAGCATTCATCAGTATTTTATTAATGCGTAGTAGTATCAGATGCACACCTTGCAATGACAGTGTGAATATCAGACTGCAGTATCACTGTACAGGAACATACATATGCAACCCGAATATGAAACAACACCACAACCTCCTGTTCTCTTTCAAAACTTTTGTTTCTTGATAGCAATGCCGCATAATTTAAGAGAAACTTGATTATATGTTTTCTTTCTTTAGAACGTAACACATTTTTATTTCCTGTAGCCAGTGGTGTCTTTACTTTTATCAGCAGTTCGTGACGCATACAAAGGACTTGATATTCTTCCTTAAACTATAAGATACGTTTTCAGTGTACTTCATCCTTTGTGTTATATACACAAAGCTGCCCTGTCTGTGTGTAACGGTCTGCCAGAGATACCATAGTGTCCTAATAAATCACTGATAACCACTGCGAGCAGCAGATGTCCAAGCATGTATCCTTCTGGTAGACCATGTGCAATAAATGGTTTGTTTGATAGTTGCTTCTTCCTGCCCATTTTCGCAAACTGTTTACTTACTTTTTGCTCAGGAATTTGTTTAACACATTTGGTATTCTAAAACTTTGCATGCCAAAACTGTAAAACGGGAGGAGAATGAAGGCTCACATTCTTAAATTATTTAGTTAGAATTGCAGAATCACTAACAGGAAATAAACCACCCTTTCTCTGCAAAGACGTGGTATCCCAATCTGTATAGATTGGGAGAGTTACATTTACTAATGCATTTTTGATTATTTACACACACACTGCAATTTCATTTAATATTAATCATCTAGATTTCTGAGCCAGAAATAAATGTTAATATGTTGGTTTGCTGAGTAGAAATTTAATTAAGATAATTATACATGTACTTCCTTATATTTCATAATTTGCTGTATGCTGCAAATGGTCATTTATTCCTTTTATATCTCAGTCACTCAAACCTGGAATATATTTGATATTTCCCATGTAATTTGATTTTTTCTTACATATGATGATAATGCAGTTGGTGCACTTTATTTTGACAGGTATTTTCTTCCATAGTTGTTGAATAATTTAATTTTGTAAGATTCCCTATTAATAGCTTTATTTCTACATATTTGGACACATGGCCCTTTCTGTCTAATACCTGGGTAGTGAGGGGTGAAATTAAATTTCAGTTCTTCTCTTAAAGGATTCTTCACTACCTTGTAAGCTAAAAAGAACTAAACCTCGCACGTATCTGTATGAAGTAGTTCTAAAATATTGCACTGTTGCTGTACATCCTTAGATTTGTAGGGGATTAAATTATTGTTGCTATCTGTAAATTAAAGCACAGTTACACCCTTAACAACCCCATTCCCAGCATTAACTTTTCACTCTATTAAGAGATCTCTATACTTACATTTATAAATAAAGATCAGCTTAGGTATTTGTTTCTTTTGTGGTATCTCTGCACTCCTTTGCTTCCTCAGTGCTGGGTTTAACTCCTGAGCTATTTTTTTAACATATTTGCATATTTGGCTCAAAAATTGCTGCCCATCACATTTTGCATTTTTAGTCAAGGAAAAATATTTATTTTTTTGCATTCCTTTCTTCTTGCAAGGTTCAGTGGTTTTACACTTTTTGAGATAACATGATAAGAGTTTGAGAATGACCAAGGTGGAGAAGTTGATTGGTTGACATCCAGAATTATTGTGGGTTATTGATTTTTTTTCCTGACAAGCTGAGTAGATTGATTTTTTTCAAAATTATTTCATGCCTTTTTTTTCCTGAGTTGTGGGCAGTTATAAAGTTTTTGTGGTCCTTTTTGTTTTTAGTTTTATGGTAAATACTCTACAAGTGATGTCTGTTTAATATTGGAGTATAATGTTAGTTGAGAGCCATGGTAGATGAATACATCTGGCATGTTTTTTGCATAGTAGAGCTAATTTATCTCTGGAATTCAAATATTCCTCAGCTTCATTTAAGGGAAGCTAGTATCGCAGTATTGTGGGTACTATGCAGTACAGAGCTGAAAATGGTCGAAATTAAGTTGTGTTTATTACATGTGAGATGGCACCTGTTGGTTTGTAAATTTTGGCATGGGTCAATGTAGCTAATGTTTTTAATGTTGGATAATGGTAAATTATCATAGCTTCCAACATAATCATATGCAAGATGTTATGTTAGAGTTGCTAGCAAATATACATTTTGAGTACTTCCTCAACCAGTAGCTTTGTCATAACATGTTTTAGAGTAATGAGTTTGATATGCATGCTTAGCACCATCCTCTGCTCTAACCTTGGTTCTCCACTGATACTTCTGAGAATGGCCAGCCTTCACTAGCACACAATTTCTCAATCCTTTGTCCAGAAAGAAATGAGTCTGCAAAGCTTTACCACTCTTCTCCGCACCGACATAAGATCCAGCAGGTTTACTTGCTGCTGAGGGAAGTCAAGACACCTGGCTCACAGTCGGGGCTTTATCCTACTATGCCCGTGTGGCTGGTTTGTAAAGCCTGTTCTTACTTTGAAACCCTATTTTTGTTTCTCGTACCTCTCCACACCTGATCATCAGCTGCCACCTCTTCCTCTCCTCATTCATTGGATATAACAGGCCCACCCCTTAGCCTCCTCTAGGCTCAACCTGACCCACCTCCAGGGTCTGTGAGGAAATTTGCTGGATGCCCTTGTTTCCTCTTACATTCTTCCTGTCTGTCCTAAATCATCTTCACCAATTTATCTGCTTCATTAAAAATATACTCAAACCACTGTAATCTGTTTTCTTTGACCATCTCTGCAATTGCAGCTACTTAGTTTTCTGCTTTGATGTCCTCATTTATATATCTATTCCACAGTGTGCCTCCTACCATCCATCTTGGGCACTTCATGTCCAACGCCTCAAATTTCCTCAACTGCTCTACCTTCACTGCTCAGGTTTCTGTACCATACACCATGGTTTTGTTTACCATACTTTTCAGCTTCTTTGGCATTCTTCTGATACACTACCCCTAAATCTTTGTGCCAGTTGATGACTGCTGCTCCTCTGATTCAACTTTGAATTCCTAATTCAGACTTCCCTTCTACTCAGCCACCCTTTCCAGTTACTTGAAAGTGTTGATCTCTCTAAATTCCAGCCACAATTCCCTTCACAGCAGTATCTTCTGTTTTCCCCCATTTGCTGTTATGGCAACTCTGTTATCTGTATTCTATTTCACCCGTGTGCCTTTAATTTTGCATTCCATTCTCTTATCCTCCTATTTGTTGAAGTTCTTGTTCAGAGTCTGCCTGTATGCCACATCATCTGCATAGAGTGGCTTTGCTGATCTGTCTTCTCTGACCTGTTTGCTAATGTAGCCCATCACCAGTATGAACAGAAGTGGGCTCAGTTATTTCAATGTTGAGTCATTAAATCCGCCCTCCTTAGAGCAACATTACTATAAATCACCAATACAATGATCTCCTGTATAGTTAAAAGGAAACCTCTTAATTTTGGTTCTTTTCCTAACAGTAATGGATATTAATGTCATAATTCACCACAAGTTCCATCTAAAGTACAAACTCATTTGTGCAGCAAATCCAAATATACTGTTGGTTTGTTGAGTCACCATTGAAAGAAATGCCATTGCTGCGAATTAAACCTGTTTCAAGGTTATGAAATCTAAAGGTAAATTATAGTAAATAAAATGGTATAATGGCAAACCCACTGCTTGAGAGAGAGCTCTTGTCTGCTACTTCATACCAAACTTTAAATTCTTTATTTTTTTGTTTACACATTCACAGAAATTGTCTTCTGCTGAAGTCTGACTAGGTAAAGATACTGTGCTATACTGTCTGTGAATTATTGGAGTATTTGTCAAATTGCTATTTTTTATATATTTGATATTATAATTGCTGCTTTGTAGAACTTTATGCAAACTTTTATCTGAAAAATTGCATTATGTAATCATTTAAAATCAATTTATGAACATTTACTGATGGTGCTTGTGTCTGAAAGGATGATCCTTTTGACATGTACTAAAAGAATACTTTTTTTGCAATCTTGGAAGGAATTTGCACTGTTTGTTGAGCCTTGTGGCTATGAGTACTAGTCACTATGATGAAATTCTGCAAATAATTATAAGAAATATGAGAAACACTAGAGTTCTTCTAGAAGTTTGGACATGGTATTGCTATTTGTGGTAGTAAATGAGGTGGCCATGGCTGCAGCAGATGTTTTTGTAACTATTTGGACTGATGTGCAACTCTGCTGTGGAGAGAATTGTGGCTGGAATTTAAAGAGATTAAACAGATAGTGGACAGTTTTATAACTTTGTCGGGTAAATAAGATGCCTACATGGTGGAAATCATGAGCTTGCATGCTAGTGCCATTGAACAAGTTCAAAATGCTAGTTTACAGTCAGAAAATGAGAACTGAAGACCAGGAATATAGATCTTGACGGAAGACGATTCCAACTGTAGGAGCTCTCAAGAAAGTTGAAGGAGGGGTTTGTGATTTTTAGGACCGCCTAAGATGATAAAGTGGACTAGGGGCACACGTGACTCTGATTAAAATTGAAAGTGCCTATGGTGTGTTTGTTTAGAGCAACTGTTACAAATGGAGGCCCATGAATATCTTGGCAAGATTTTAACCTTTTAATCTGGGAAATAAATTTCTGATGTGGTTGTGGCATCCCAGAAAAGTTAATGAAATTGTGGACAACTTCCTTTTTAGAGAATAACTGTATTCTGCATACACGTAAAAAAAATTCATAGTTTCAAATGTGGTGCAAAATATCTGAAATTACATAACTTTTATAGTGTATTCTTCATAATTTCTTTTTCATAGTGTTTAAGAGTTTAAATTTTCACAGGTACTGCTCAAAACAATTAGTGATTATAATCCTACAAGTGAAGGTGATAGTGATTTAGGTGTGATTGCTATCATTTATGAAGGTCAAGTCAAAAGGTCAGAAGACCAAGAAGCAGATTGATGCGGCAGGAGCCATTTTTGGTATTCAGGTCTAGGCTGCTGCAGAAGGTGTTACAAGTAACAGGAAGGACACTAAGGACTGAATGTGGAAGATGTGCCTTTGAGATATTGTGTTTTTGGAGTTGTTCCTCAAGGTGAACTTGGCTCCTGGAATGAATTGTAAGAGCATTTTGGAACTGCTTATGTTTAGTTGGTGACAAATTTTGTTTTAGCGCACTGTTCTAAAGGTAAGATTATTTTGATGATTTATTGAGATTGCCCTCTGTTTTACAGATTATGGGTTGAAATTATAGAAATAGTGGGTCAAAACTGGAGTTGTTGGGTTTATCTCAAGAATCATCTGCTTCTGCATAGGATAAATTGAAGACAGAGGTGCAGTTTAGTGCTCAACTTTATAAAAACAATGATCGCAAAAGAAGGGATCATTTGTGTAATAAAAGGAAGCAACTGCTGTAGCTAGAAAAAATATTTAAATAAGCAGGCAGCTTTGTTTATTATACTGATTATACAGGCAGAGTTTTTGGAGGTCATACTGAACAAGTTAGCAGAAAAACTCCAGAGAGTGATGGTATCCCAATAAAATGTTGGTGGTTGCATAAAAAATGTCCTGTGCCTGCAAAGGTTATTTAACTCATTCATACATATATAAGCTTTTTTGTGTACCTCCTTTTACTCCCATAGCTCCTGATGGTGCTGTGATTTTTTTTTTGTTTTGCTGGATTTTTTATCTGAGTGACTTACTAGTTAATAACAGGCATCTTTTGAGAGAATAAGATACGAGAAACCAAATTAAACCAAGATTGTTAATCTAGGATGAACTAAAATTTCATATTATCCCCGTTTGTCACTTATTATTCATATTTACATAATTGCATGAGCTATGTGCTAAGTGGCATAGTGTGAAATGTCATGGTTGGGAGACAGAAAAACTCATGGTCAATGCTTTTTCCTAATTTACTATGAATTTGTCAGCTTCCCATTCATATGGGTAATTCAGTGGGGTTTATAATTTTTGTACTGAAGTGCTTGCAAAAATATTTTTAAGCTTTGCACTGATTCAATAAAATGTACCAATGTGCGAGTTTAGTATTTGGAGATGTATTGAAGATCACAGAATTCTGGAAAATTTTTGCCATGTTTTTATTGACGTGTTTAAGAGAGTTAGAAAATCTATTACATGTCATGCTTTTTTGAGTGACTATTACTTATGCACAGTCTGTTTGTGATGGGCTTTGACATAAATACATTAAAAAAAATGAAATGACAAAACATTATTACAACTTTTGCAAAAAAGGCAGTAAATAAAAGGTGGGAAACTGATGCCTGACCATTTACTAATGATGTAGTACATCTGATGAATGAATTACAACACAGAGCAGAATGTATTGCAAAGACAATTTTCAAATATGCGTCTAAACAGATGTATGCCTTGCTTAATGTAGAAAGCTCAAATACGTGAGTTAAATGAGTTGCCTGTGGTTGAGGAGAAGCTGAAGAGTTGGATTTTAAAAGTTTACCTTTTGCTATAATTTAATTGTACCAAATACTAGTCTTAGCTTTCCATTAACAGAAGGAAAAATGTTGGGAATTTGCTCACTTGGTCTATTACTTCCTTAATTTCATTTTTAATTTTCTTATATGAAATTTGTAAATATGATCTACTCCTGTTTAGAATTTGTTAAACTCACCTTTTATACTTAGTCATTGATGTTTTTCCCTTTGCCTCACCCAGCTCTCTGTCTCATAGATGACTGACAGACAGCAAGCAATCAAATGGAAAGAAAATCGTTCCTCCTTACTAAAAGGCACTCTCGGCATTCCACAAAGATTAACATTTGACCCCCTCTTATTCTACAGTTTTATAAACAAATTGCATACTGGCATGAACTTCGCTAGCATACTTCAATATCAAGATGACTTGGCCCCTTAGAGATACTTCAGGATAGCTCGGAAAACTCTCACAACTACTGCAACTGGATAAAAGAGGCAAATCTGCTTTTTAATCCTAACAGAAACCAATTAATGCTGTTTAGTCCTAAACAATACCAAAATTAATGTGTCTTTTGAAATAATCTCATCTAATGACACAAAAATTTAAACTGTAACCCAAAGCCTCTTTGCATCCTAATCAACAATAACTTTAAATTGGGTCTACTTTATGTGTTCGAAGTCTGAGAATATCGATTACAATATTCTCGACACGAGTACACCGAAAGCACAAAACATCGAAAATGTAAATGGAAATCTCCGTAGATGGAGATTTCCGTTTACTTCAATGTAGTGCGATCTCGGAGTTGGTATATTTAAGTAGCAGGGGGTGTGGGTGGCGCAGCCCCCCATGTGGGGGGTGCAGGGGTTCTTGCCCCCCCTGCCTACACTAGTATACATTATTTTTTTTTGCGTATTTGTTTTTTTGGAGTTCGATTGTTTTAATAGTTCGATGCATATGGTTCGATCCATATGCATTCGAGCTATTAAGCTTTCAAAGTCCTAAAGTTGTTGTGTCTTTCAGCTTTTCCCAGTTAGGGGTCGCCACAGCGGAACTCCGGTCCACTAATGATTGGCAGTTGATTTTTACATGCCGAGTTGCCAGCCCTGCCGCCTTCAATGAAGGTAACCCCATTCACACATGTCTCCATGCAGAAGACGCTCTAGTAGAGAATCGAACCGGACAGCGTCTTACAGTGAGGCGACAACGCTACCGCAGCACCTTTCAAGGTCCTAAAATAGACCCCTTTAAATTTGACCAACACATATTGGAAGCCATTACAAAAAAAAAAAAAAAAAGAAACTTTGCTCCAGTAACCTAGAAAGGATGGGGGGTGAAAAGGGCAATTGATTGATTTGTTGTAAATAAATAAAATATTGTGTATAAATATTTTTATTTTCCCTTTAAGGGAAGCAGGATAAAAAAACACCCTACATCGATGTCCAAGACTATAGGCTTCTTCCCACTCCCTTTCCAAATCATCATCTGTGGATGTCTGCTCATCCCTACATTCTACATAAGAGATGAAACTCTGGCACCACCCTAAAGACTTTTGATTTGCTGGGCAGGTGGAGGGGGCTGTACATGGAAGGCAGTTACAGGGCTTTATTTTTGATGCCCAAAGTGAGTAAGATACTGTTATTTGTTCTGGTTTGTTCACTTGCTGTGGTCTAACCATGGTACCATTTATAAATTTAAGCTGTGAATCTTGTTGTTGAAGCAGTTTGCTTCAAGTGCTCGCTGCCTTCCTTGCTAATAATCAGATTTTTTTATATACATGTATATATTTTTGGAGGCTCAGGCTGGAGCTCTCAGTCCAGACTTCTGAATATTTTTTTAGTTTTGCACAGCTGGAGCAAGTGTGTGGCCGGAGAAATTGCTTTTTTGTACCTGGGACCTGGAACTCAAAGAAAGGGAGTGACACAACATACATGTGTCTTCCTGTCACAGAAAGTTAACAAGTAATGATCTATAATTCAAATACAGTATTGCAGAAAATCCAGAAATAAGTACATGTATATATTTTTAATGTTAGTTTACTATTACCTAAACCTAAGTAAATCCAAACGAGACTCTGAATTGTCAGCACACACACTCTGTAAGTCATCATGTACTTACCTATGTGCATTGTTTTGGGATTACAATGACTTACAAGAACATCCCTGGGTGATTGCACAGTATCAGCAATGCAAACCTCTGTATGCCTGCCCTCATTGCTCACATATAGCATACATTGCTACTTTTTGTAGTACACTAGGGAAGTTATTATAGTATAACTGTTTATGCTGCTGGCATTTGGACTGTAGCTACAAACACATCAGGATTTTGCCAAATTCTGAACTGGCAAATTGAAGTTATAAATTAAAATTTGGATGATGCATGTTAATTTTTATTAACAGTATGATTTACCTGCATGTGAGAAAAGGCAGTGAAAAACTAAACAACAGAACATGAGATTTCTTATGCACATAGAATGGAGACCTTGGCTGCATACATAGACCATAAAAAAATATTTAGTGTTTGCATTCTGTGTTTAGCAAGTCTATAGTTGCCCAACAGCATCTTCCGTAACCGAGGTAATTAATATTTCAGTAAGCATAGACCTCCTGACAAACTATATACATAGAAGTTCTAGTAAGGTCAAAGATTCCCGTAACAGAACCCAATAAAGGCTGTCCCACAAAAAACGTCACTGTCAAAATAAACTCTTCAGTCCGAAGTTGTTAAAACTCACGAAGATTTAATAAACGAATAGCAAACAAATACACGAAATACATAGAACTAGTTAAGTGCTTTCATTTCCTCAAACAACGGAAACTTCTTCAGAACAAACTGTCAGCAATCTGCCACTCCTATACTGTGCGGTTAATTGATCTAATTAAACTTTTGGTTCACACCCCAAAACAAGTTTAAGAAAATATTTAAAAAAATGATTAAAAAATGATGGTATGATTGTTACTGCTTGGACCATATACTTAATGTATTTAACGTGTAATAAACATACTAAGTATACACAACAATAATATGTTTTAAAAAACTACTATAATAAAGTAAAATAAGTGAGATAAAAATGTAATAACCTCAACTTTGACACATAGGATTCACAGTATAAGTTATTCAATAAGAATACCAAATGAAAATATATATAATATATATATATATATATATATATATATATATATATATATATATATATATATATATAAATGTAGCAAAATATATACAGTAAAATAATACAATATATACACTCAAAAATCACCTGTGTATCAGGTGTTTGCTTTTGTTCACAACAACAATGCATGTGAAAATACTAAAAAAAGTTGAGTTGTGCCATTGGCAAACCAAATAAAGTGTATAAATATATATATAAAATATACATGTGCATAACTGCATCATTATTTAATTAATTAAATCCCTATGATTTTTATCCTTTTGTGTTTTTCTTTTGATTTTGTTGGCTCTCAGCTTTAAAGCTGGTAAAAGAGACGTGATCGTTCAGCCAGGGGGGTGTGTTGGAGTCCAGTCTCAGTTGCCAGATGAGTTCTCTGAAACTGAGCTGGTTTTCCCAGTCACCACCTCTGCTGTTTTTGGGTACCTTTTCCATAACCCAAAACTTGAAAATGGCCTGTTTACAAGTTAAAGTGTGTCGATAGAGGGCATTGATTTCCTTTTTTCTATTAATATCATATATATGTTCATAAACCCTCTGACGTAGATGCCTTTCAGTCTTTCCCACATAGTGTCCCCAACATACTGTACAATAAGCCAAATATACTACTCCACTGGTGTAACACGTACAATAGCATTTCCCTTTGAGTGTAAACGGGATAATGGGTAGTTTAATTTCATCTATATTGGCCATAAATGTACATTGGGGGCATTTACCACTGCGGAATGTGCCCTTTCTTTTGTTGCCCTCCCGTTGTAGTTTCCTTTCAGAAATGTTTTTTAAATTTGCTCCCCTTCTAAAGCTGTAACATAAACATCTAGCAAATATACCTAAACTATTAGGCATGCTCTTAAATATGTCCCAGGTCCTGTTAATGACCTTTCTTACTAAATTGGTATTAACGTTATATGTCATAACTAAGAAAGGAGTGTCTAAGGGGATATTAGAAACTGCATGGTTAACAACTTTAAAATTAGTGTCTATAATACTGTGATCAGTCATGGTCTCAGTATTCAATAAGGGAATATATTTCGTCCCCCATCCCTTTATTACTTCTTCCTTTAATGGAGAAATGATGGAGTCAGGGTAGCCTCTATCCAAAAATAATTTATGTACATAATCTAATTCATTAATCAAATCACCATACTTTGTTGTCATCCGAGCCACCCTGACCATCTGTCCCTTAACGATGTTCCTCTTCTTTAGCGGGGGGTGGTTGCTACCATAGTGAAGATAAGAGTTTGAAAAGCATGAGATTTCTTATGCACATAGAATGGAGACCTTGGCTGCATACATAGACCATAAAAAAAATATTTAGTGTTTGCATTCTGTGTTTAGCAAGTCTATAGTTGCCCAAAAGCATCTTCCGTAACAGAGGTAATTAATATTTCAGTAAGCATAGACCTCCTGACAAACTATATACATAGAAGTTCTAACAAACCATATACCTATACAGTTACATAACTGGAATAGAAAAGGGAGAATAGAGTTAAAATAGGAGAAGTTGAAGTGCTGGATTAGTTGCTAGGCTAGGGGAGTTAATAGAGACCTGTAAGATGAGGTGATTAAATTATGTATAGTAGATTTATAACACAAATAGTGTGGTAAACTGACTCACAGATCAGGATTAATGAGTTAATCTGGTGTATCAGCTATGTGGGAGAGAGAGAGAGAGAGAAAGAAAGGTACTGTGCACATGGAGAAATGTTTGTGACATATTCTTTAGATTAACGGTTGCATTCAATCTGATTTAGCAAGTATCGTATAGCAACTGGAAAATGGTACACCATACCTGGGACTAATGGAAATCTACAATAATCATGCAGCAACAGTATGAGGTTATTTGTGTTTTATTTTATTCTTGGTATGTTAGAAGGGAAAGGTAACTGTGTATCTTTAAATTGCTAAAGCAATGTGTTTGGTCATGCTTCACATGATGGTTAAATTATTTATACTTTCATAAATCTTCCTGCTTGGATTTGCTCTTGGAATTTTTTTTTTTGTAAACTTATTGTCAAGATGTTATTTCTCACTGTTCCAATTTTTTTTGTTTTTTTTTTTTTGGCTGTTGGGGAGGGCGTGGGGTGGAGGACACCAAATGAGTGCATTACCCAGGGCTACAAATGGCCTAGCTTACTCCTCTGCTTGGATCCCTTTATAGAACCAAACACTACCTAACAGATGTTGCAAGACAAAACCCTAGCATCTTACCTACTACCTTCTTCTATCCCTACTATATGCCTCATACAATCACAAGTATTATTTAAACTCTCCACCTGTTACAGTAAAATAGCCACATTTGCTGCCAGCCTTGCATATGGGATTCATCATTGCAGAGCCCTGAAACATATCTGCTCCTTTGAGCTACCCAAGTATTTAATATACTCACACAACTTGTTACTGTGCACAGTCTTATACATGCACCAGAAAACTGTCCAGCACTAAAGCATACTCTACAGCATGACTCTCCGGGTTGACACCTTTGCTTAACCAATAAGCTCTTAGTAATCCCAACAAAGTCTAACTACTCAGCAGGAAACTCACAATACTCCCATTACATATCTAAAATCTGGAACACTAACCTAACACACCTAAAGCAGACCATGAAACATTCCGCCTTCAACACCTAAACTACATGTGGTTGTACAAATGCTCCTCACCTGGGTAAATCAGTTTTCCATTCTCAGTTCATACCCCCATCCCCTTGTAACCTCTATACCCAACAAACCTTTCTGTCACTCCTTCTCAATCACCTTCCTATTTTGATCCCACTTTACATTTCAGTTTCTTTTTTTCCCACTTTATCCATCACCTTAAAATACTCCCACAGTTTTGATATAACCAGATTTTATGTCAGTAATTTGCCTAGTAATTTTACGTCCCTGAACTTGACTCATCAGTTATGTAGTGCCTCTCTCCCTCTTCTAGACTTAACCACAATCTGCCAACCAACTAATGGTTCGCACTTCTTCTTAACTGAACTCTATTTATTCTAAACGTCTACACTGTAGTTCCCCTTACCCAAGTCTTGTAAGCTGTATCTAATGTCTGCTTCTCACATATTTCACATGAACTATTTACATACTATTTATACTTGTAATTTAATATTGTGTATAATGTTACCACAGAAGAAATACATGTTTTTATAGTGTCACTAAAAAACAGTTAGGTGTTTGTATCTAGGTGTTATAAGAAGCATCTATGTAATGTGTCTGTAAAAAATTTGTCTTGAGTATCTTAAACATATTCACTGGAGGTTTTCTCATTGGGTGTCTGCTGAAAATGGATTTTTAGTATGATTCTTCCTGGTAAAATTAATAAGCAAATTTAATTAATTTAAATAAATAATCTCAGGTTGAAAGTGAGTGCTGTAATATTTGAATCATAATAGGTATGCATTGTAAGCCACAAACTGATATAAGTTGTTCTTAAGCCTTTTGTAGGAGACTGTGTAACTGATAGTTGTAAAGTATTGGAATATTAGGGATTCAAGGCTTTCCTAATAGAGCTGAATTTAAAGTTTTATTTTATTTTTATCTGCTTAAGAATATCAGTAAGGCTCTGTCTGGAAAATAAAATGTTTGCACCAACATTTCAAACAACATATGCAAGTAACAGAACTATTTCTAAAAGTCTTTTTTATAAATGATCATTTAGTCACTTTTTAGTCATTGTTTTACTTAACCACCTAATCAGCCACGTTAATCGGAACATTTTTTTTTCTAAACTGCTTTCTTATAATGTGCATTCTTCATTTTTTCTGGTGACTCCTGTAAGGGACATACATCTCAATTGTTGGCGCACATTGTAGGTTATAAACATTTAGTCCAAAACTATGATATGTTGGGTCTTACTATGGCTATTGTACACTTGCTGCAGTCAGTTGTTGTGTCTTTTGGCTTTTCCCGGTTAGGGGTCGCCACAGCAGAACTCCGGTCCGCTAATGATTAGCAGTGGATTTTTATGTGCCGTGTTGCCAGCCCTGACACACAACCTTCAACGAAGGTACGCCCATTCATGCATGTCTCCACACAGAAGATGCTCTACCTGAGAATTGAATGGGACGTCTTGCTGTGAGGTGGCAACACTACTGCAGCACCAGCACCACCATGGAAAACCATGCATGCATGTATATACCAAATAACTCTAAAATTCCTTGTATAAAAACAAACAATGAACGGTCTCTGTCTCTGTTTATGGGAGGGAGTCACAGTGGTGTTTCCTTGGGATCTTTCCTGGTGGAAGGTGGGTGTCTTAGGTTGCCACGATGGAGATGGCAATCCCCTACCCAGATAGTGAGACTCCTTGTATAAAGATAGCCTCAGTCCTTATAAGGACTATTGTGGCCTGGTCTGGAGTTGATTAAAGGGTCCCCTTCCTCTCATCTTCTGGCTGTGCTATGGCTGCCAAAGTCTTAATAAGGACTGTTGTAGCAGACATGCCCGGTCTTGATGATCCCAATCTTTAAAAGGACTATTGTGGCCAAATTAGGGGTCAATGGAGGGGACTCTCTCAATATAAATAGCTTCACCTCTTAGCTGTGGAAGTGAACTCCCAAGACCTTTAAATGTGCTCAGTCGTTATAACTGTGACCCTTGTGTAGGGGTCCTTGTGGTGGGCAGCTGTGAAGGAAAAGGGTTAGCAGAGTACCATATGATGTGAAGATCATGGATGAAGACACTGGAGACTGGTGCTTTTCTACCAGTCCTTTTTATTTTAGTCCAGTATGGTACATGCTTCAAAAATGCTCTCTTTGAAGAATCTGAATAGGGGCTTGCCATCTCCGTTGAGGCAACCGAAGACAGCCACCTTCCCCCAGGAAAGATCCCAAGGAAACACCACTGTGACCAACTCCCATAAAGAGAGAGACAAAGCGAGTGTTCATTGTTTGTTTTTCTACTTCCCTCCCAGAAGGAAGTCTACACTCCCACATGTTGAGGACCCACTCTGTTTTCTTTTATAAGATTGTATGAGATATTTATCTCATTGACTGTTGCATCTTAGTCATTGCACTGATCAGTTTTGGCCTAGGAAAACTAGAAACAACATGGTATTAGTATCCCTGCCTTTGTTGTAGTAACACTTTTTTAACATTATAAATGTAGTAGGTCTAGAAAAGCATCTTACTCTTTTTTTTTATCCTGGATCAAACACCACGAAAACAACTCCTGCACTGAGATTGTATTGATTGCTAACTATGAACAAGATGGCAGCTCGGGCCTGAATGACAAGAAATAAACACATCTGGCTAAAATATTATGTAGGGAAAAAGATCCTCAAGCTAAGAAATTCTTACTCTTTTCAAAAGTAATTAATTTGGCCACTAATTTTGGGCTACACCACATAAGTGGCCAAAGAAACTCCTCATAATATATAGTACAGATTGCAAGTCAAAAATAACAGTCTCTGCAAAAAGTACATATGCTTTCTTCAGTTTGTCCTAGTGAACTAATCAAAGCATTTCCATTCTAAGTGAAAGCCAGCTAGAAAGGAACTGTACCTGCAGTATAATATTATTGTTTGGGGGGCACAGAGTGAATTCTGGGAGTAAGAAACCTTAACTGAAAGATAAGGTCATGTCAGTATTGTGGCCCTCATCTGCCATTTTCAAATAGAGTAAATGTTAAAATAGGACAACTTTAAAGTTCAAGTAATTGCAAAGCCTATATTAGTCCAATAAACAGTATTCTATCATGTCTGTGTTCCAGTGTTTTTATGTTGACTACTCATTTAATGAAGATTACGCTGATCCTTTAAATACCAATCTCCTTCCCTCATCAGAACCACTTTTCTTTCTTCCATCAAAAAAATCTGGAAAAATGGATTCACATCTATGGTATGTATCAGAACCCCAGCTGTTAGCAGTCAGGACTCATTAACTGAATTTTTGACGCAGTTTCAAGTCGTGTCTCAGCAGAATAAGACCTTTCAGCAGGCAATGTATCTGTGTCAGTGCATTTTTATGGTGGGGAATGATTGATTCAAGCTGACCACATAAAGAAGTGAAATAAATTAAAGCTAGAAAGAACATTTCTTTCTTCTTTGAGCTTCATAAGCAAGCCTTACCATTGTACCAAATTCCATGAATAGGGTAGTTCTATTGCAGTTTTTATTCTGTGCTAAATCAGTCTTGCATGTAAAACTGCTGTAGACTGCTGGGGAGATGGAGTGAATAAAAGTTGGTAGTGCTATTTATCTGTAGCCGTCTGTCTGTCTCTATCAATGTGTTTAACTTATGCTGCTATGCTGTGAAACTAATTGTCAGTAATTGCTTTACATAGCCTCATACTTTCTATCTTGCCTAGTCTGAATATTCTACTTCTTGTCTTCCTATAACTTCCACTTAAACTATATCTCTGTGCGACTAACTTGAGTCTTCCACTTCCCACTCCCCATAAGTTTTGCTTTGACTGTAGCTTCTGCTTGCCTATTATTTGACCTCCTTGCTTTTCCGCTTTTCTTTCCTAGGTGCTAAATCCATCTACTCACAGGACAACAACAAACAAAACCAGCACAGAATTTTCTTGTTCCAAGCTGAAACTGAAACCCTTTCACTCCACCAGTACTCTCACAGACAGTGGAACATGGCATCCCATCAACCCACTATATTCTGAGTATATATATATATATATATATATATATGTGTGTTTATAGTAAACTAGCATGCCATTAGTAATATGCTTTAACTTGAAGCATTTTGCTCCCCTCTGTTAATTCTGTTGCATATCACCGGGGCAGTCAAGGTATCCCCATCACTACTTTAGACTATTCTGTATTCATTGATTGTACCTAACCCTTCAAATGTTGTAGTCAACCCATTTTTATCTCCTTAGATCCTCTTTTTTCCTAGCTGGACTTGGTCAGTAAACTGTTGCTATAACTGTTTTACCTCAGGAAGTTCAGTACTCACTGTAGTTGCTGAAAGATTGTTCAAGGCTTAGCATACAAAATAAAACAAGGTGTAGCCCTGCTCTGGGCTCACTAAGCTCCCCTACCCCCTTTCCCACCCACCCCCACTTTCATTACATTTATACTCTTAGCCACACTCATACTCGCGCACACACACACACACACACACACACACACACACACTTGTTATCCAACTATCACTCCCCTCCTCCTTTCTAGCAATCCACTTCTTACTCCCCTACCCTTCTCTGCTGTCACATAATGTATCCTTTCATCATCATATTACCACCTTTTACCACTCACTATATACCTCCTACTGGTTACACACTCTACAGCACTAGGCCCAAACTCCCTAGCCATCAGAACAAACCTTTTAACTCCACAGACAAGCTCCAAGTATCTTCTTTTTTTCTAATAGCCCAGTTCTATACTGCTCAGCTCCTCTTCACCAAACCCCCTCATTATCTGTATCACCTACTCCTTAAACTGCAAATCTTTTATTCAAGACCACCTTTCTCTCTAAATTCTCTCTAGGCTCTCACACTCCGTGCATAAGTTCTACCATACTTTTAATTCCCTCATATGTTCTGGGGACATTCTCTCTAACCCTGGGCCACAAACCACTCTCATCTCCACACTCTAACTCCTCCAAATGCACAAAATCTCTCCATTTAACTATCATAAACCTTCAAATCATCTGCAACAAAACATCTGAGTTTCATGCCTGGCTCACTCAAACAGCACTGACATCCTAGCTGTTACTGCGACTTGGCTAAAACTCCTTTTACATGATTCTGAGTTTCTCCTTCCTAATTTCTGTGTAATTAGGACAAACAGACAGCATAAAAAAGGAGGTTTTGCCATCATTTACCCCAATACAGTCAAGGTATCCCCTTATACTGACTCAATTCCAGAAAGCTGAAATTCTATTCTTTTATTTAGAAATTGACTCCAAAAAAAATTTGTATAATAGTCATCTACATTTCCCCAGCTAATAACACCCCAGTATTAGAAGATATTTTGTCCTGGATTTCCTTTACTATAAAAAAAAAATGAAACAATTGTACTAGGAAACATGAATATTGATTGGGCTTCTACTTCCTATCAATCATCCTCCAGTCATCATCATCTTTCGGCTGTTCTCATTAGGGGTTGCCACAGTGGATCATCTGTTTCCATTTCTTCCTGTCCTCTGCATCTTGCTCTGTCACACCAACCACCTGCATGTCCTCTCAACACATCCATAAATCTTATCTTAGGCCTTCCTCTTTTCCGGATACCTGGTAGCTTCATCCTTAGCATCCTTTTCCCAATATACTCCGCATCCCTCCTCAGCACATGTCCAAACCAACGTAATCTTGCCTCTCTGACTTTGTCTCCAAACCTTCCAACCTGGGCTGAGCCTCTAATATACTTATTCCTAATCCTGTCCACCTTCATCACACCCAGTGCAAATCTTAATATCTTTAACTCGGCCACATCCAGCTCTAACTCCTGCCTTTTTGTCAATGCCACTGTCTCCAACCCATATAACATAGCTGGTCTCAGTGTAGATGTAGTCAACAAAGCCCAAGACATGGGTCAAACCATATCATGGATCTGTCAAAAGCATTCAACACAATCTCCCACTCTATCCTCCTCTCCCAACTTTCCTCTATAGGATTATTCAACCAGTCACTTAACTGGTTCAAAAGCTATCTCTCTAACAGGGAACATGCTGTTAAATGGCAAAATTAGATTTCCCCCTACCTTCATAACCCAGCAGGTGTTCACAAGGCTCAGTTCTAGGCCCACTTCCATTTAACATATTCATAAACAAACTTCATCAAGCTATCCCAAAAGTCTCCCTAGTCCAGTATGCAGATGACTCAACCATAGTCTGCTCCGCTACCAAAACTGACATACTACAACAAAATATCCAAGCAGCCTTCTCAACTGTGGAATCCTGGTTCCACACAAATCACCTCTCCGTAAATCCCAAGAAAGACAAACTCATGCTGTTTTCCCCAAAAGAGATTCAGCTATCAACAAAATGGACTTCAACATTTATTTGCTTAACTCGACTAAAATTGAGCTAGTAACCACTACCAAATTGTTAGGAGTTATAATCAGTGAAGGCCTTAGGTTCGACCTCCACTTACAAAGTAATATCAATAAAACACAACAACTAGGTCTACTATACAGACATGACATAAATTCCACTCCTCACCAACTAAACAAGCAATAGCTCTCTCTCTCTCACCTGCTACCCTCTTTAACCTATGGTTTAGCTCTACTTATTGACCTGCAGTCTTCCTTAAAAATAAAACTAGAATCTTGCTACAGCAAGATTGCCAAATTTGCAACAAGTAGTCACCATTCCACCCATCATTGTATCGTCCTAAGGAAACTTCAATGCTTATAATTACCACATTTCTTATTACTTCTTTAGTTACTATTACTACTACTCACAAACGTATTCACAAACCTCAGGACTGCCCTGCCCTTAGCTTCTTACTCCTCCCATACAATCTTCCTAGGCCCCTGCAATCAGAACACCAACAGTTACTCCAAACCTAAATTACCTGCAGGCAAACTGTTATACTCTTGGATCATTGCCTGACTACGGAATAACCTGCCCTCATCTACCCGCCTTGAGCAAAGACCGACTCATTTTAAAACTGCACTGTATAATCATGTCCTCTCCAATTGGATATGCAGTTGTTCAAATGCCCCCTCTGCCATCTCTTGATTTTTCTGCCTTTCACAACTAATCTTGCTTCTTAATCAGTTTATGGCTTTCTTGGTAAGCCACAATAAACCCTGCAATATCTCAGCTCACCCTCCCTGCTTTTAAGCCCTTTCGCATTCTCCTAAACTACATTCCATCTTCTATGTAACTACTTTAGTTCTTCTATACTTGACTGAAACTGACTTTTGATACCACTGCACAAGGAATTCCTGTAGGTAACTTTTTTTCTTTTGCATTTCACTGTAAATCATGTCTAGAACCACTTGTAAATGTCTCAGACCGTGGAGCTGATTACTTCTTTATGAAACGTTTGGATCTTGTTTTATTTAGTTAGTTCTCGTATAACTCAAGTTTGATTTTTTAAAAATTGTTTGAATTTTGAAATGGGAGGTATTGTACAATCAAAAAAACAGCCATTGTCGTATCCCCATTTTAACCAGTACAACATAAAAAGGCATGTTAATCTAACATAGAGAACAAACTTACTGAAAAAGTAAAATTAAATTCACAAAATATATATGTAACTGGATATCACAGTTCAGAGGTTCTCAACTTTAGGTATCAGATTTGTCTTCTTAAGACCGAAGGACCATCGACATTGACATGAGTGTTCACCTTGGTACAAGGTTGTAGCAGGCAGTGATCCAGGAAATGCATTTTGAATATCATAATCTTTATGAGCAGGTCCACTCATTTTTGGATTAGGAACAAGCCAGATCTTCTCATTGTATTTCAGTGGGAAGACTCTAAGTGTGATGTGAGCGCAGTACTTTGTGCGGTCATAGTACTGAAGACATCTTAACTTACCAAATATGGAAGTAACTTTTTTTCAATATGCTGTCTTTTCTCATAGTCTAGTTGCTGGAAATATTTTTCTGTCTTGTTCATGTGTTTATTTGTATGTCTTATTGCTGTTCTTTCAGTGAACTCTTGTTTTATTCTTCATATTTTGCTCCTGTGTTGTTCTAGTGAGATGTGAAAAGCCAGTACTGCTGCTTGTGTGTATGTGTGCAGGAGCGGCCTTAGGTCAACTGGTGCCCTAGGCAAAAGGGCTCCACGGCGCCCCCCATGACACCCCCGGGTGCTCCCATCCTAGGCAAAAGGGCTCCATGGCGCCCCCCCATGACACCACCGGGTGCTCCCATCCTGGTCTACCTACACAAGATAAATACTGGAAAAGTGCCCCTGCTACTGCGGCGCCCTAGGCGGACACCTAGTTGGCCTATGCCTAAGGCCGGCTATAAATCCAGAAAATGTAATATTATGAAGTGTTGGTACACAGCGGTGGTGCAGCGGTTAGCATTGTCGCCTCACAGCAAGAGGTTCTCCGGTTCCATTCTGGGCTGGAGCGCCTTCTATGTGGAGTCTGCATGTCCTCCCAGTGGTCGGGTGACATTTAAAGACCTGCAGGTAGGTACGTGCATGAATGGGTGTGCCTTCTTTGAAGGTTGGGCATCGGCCTGGCACCTCAGCACCATAAAATTTCATTGCCAATCATTAGCGGACCAGAGTTCCGCTGTGGCGTCCCCTAACCAGGAAAAGCTGAAAGTTTATGAAGTGTTTTGTTAACACGTAACAAATTATTTGTGCAAAGTTGTGTCTATTCTTAGAAAGTGACAAAAATTCTGCCAGAAAATATTAAAGAGCAGTGCTTAATGGAAAAATAAATCTTGCACTGGCACTTGCCAGATTAGGTGGAGGTAAAAAATATTGAAACAGAGATATGTGGCTTTAGATGGATAAAAATGAGTTAATACTTTTATATTATAACATGACTTGAGCAGTCTGATTTTGGTGAATAATAACTTACTTTAAAGATAATGCAATATAATTTTCAGATAAATGAGTAAAAGACCATTTTTATAATATCTATCAGATATATTTCTTAATTTATCTCAACCTCTAGGTCACTTTTCTCCCTACAGTATGGTTCTAGTATTCTTGAAACTTTCATTTCCTTCTCTTGGAATCAAAGGAAGGGAAAACACACCCACATTTTTAAGCTTAACTTCTTATATAGTTTGGTAAAAGAATTTGTCTCTGCCAGCCAGCATGACATAGTACAGACGCAAGGAAATATGTAGTTCTCCATTTTAGGTGCTGCCCACAATCTTGCATGGGCAATTAATTCTACTGGTTTCAGCAGATCAGCAACAGCTATATAAAAAAACAGATTGACGTTGAACTGTTTTTCATTGTCTCTATTGCAGAGAGGAATAGAAGGGCACCTAGTTACAATAGTGATTTGGGCAATTTTGTCCTGACTGGCCTGAAAAAGACAACTGTATCAGTATTTTAAAAAGAAAACAAATTGAACATGTCACAAAAAGCTTTGATAGTACATTTAAGTCAAATTAATATCAAATGAAATAGTTTATTTTGCCAACATTGCACACCAATGAATCTTTATTTTGGTAATATATGAAATTGATTTATTTTCATTTAATGATAGCATTTTTTTCCCTGCACAATTTCAAGTTTTAGAATATCCCAGTTTGGGCATCTAAAACCATTGCAACTCTAATAGCTGACCACAAAGTTTGTATAGTGATCTGCTTGGAAATAGTATTTTCTGTAAATGTAACAGTGTCAGTTTAACACAGGGAACTACTGATTTAGCATACTCAAGATTATGGTCTTGATAAAGTGTTAGTATGGGCAAAATAAATCAAAAGGTAGCAATAAACAAAGTGGGGAAATGCAATGTGCAAAGGCATTTTACCTCATTTAAAAAAAATCTAACACAAATTCAAAATGAGATTTTTTTGTACTGTGCTTGTAAAAATACTTTTGAGCCAAAGTAGAAAGGACATTAGCATATTTGTCAACATTCATGATAACGACAAATCTTCCTACAGCTTGGTACAATAATAGCATAACAAGTTCTTTGATGTGTTGATTAACAGTTCTTAGGGTACTGTGCTAGCTTTGACACTTCAGCAAGCATATGGAAAAGGGTTTGTCAGTAGTCTCATCACAGAACTACAAAATGAAAATCCTTACAAAAGCCTGTAATTTAGCTACTTCCTTTGGCTGCAGTTATAAAATTGCTCTGAATTGCTCAAAACAGACTTTGAGAGAATTGTATATGATGGCTCTCAAGGAGTAAAATGCAACCACTCCTCATACAGAAGCTATGTAAGATGCCAGTGAATTACACTGCTGCCTTACCATCTCACTGGTGGTCTTTGTCTAGCATGAGTCATATAGAAAGGACTTGAAATGGATTCTGGGAAGGGGAAAAGATTGTTAGGCCACAGGTTGGCCATTTTGTGGAAAAAGCATTAACATTTTATCAGAAACATCTAGAGTTTTAATGCATTAAAATAGCTTAGAAAACAAGGATACAATGAAAAAACAGATTTTTCAGTTCCAAGGTGAAGCTTTCCTTAATAGTTAATGTCATGCTAATTACTATACTATAAAGTTCTTGTATTTAAATGACCAGTATATTAATCAGCTTCCCTGTAAGAGAAAAATGATTAACCTCATGCCAATATATAGTAAGCTTTGTGGTAAAAGGGCATAGACTATGGTAGAATGGTGAAACAAGTATGATGATTGTGCAAAAGTAAAATTAAGCAATATTTGCATGTTTTTTCAATGCTGTGTGTAGGATCAAATGATGTGCAGCTCTTTACACAAACAGAAGGACCACTCAGTATTTCGAAAGAAAAGTAAGCTTCATAAATGTTTTGTTTGCTTAAAGAAAACTATTTCTTGCCTGTTTAGCTTTATACAGATTTATTTAAGAGACGTGTTTGAATGAAAATGCATACTCGAGCAGATATGCACTCTTAAAATGGCTTACTATGTTACGTACAAGAGTCTATGTTATGGTCCTAGAGTGACCTTATGCATGCCATCTGAGCAATTTAAGCACATTTCCTATATTGGCAATAGTTTTAATTTTTTCTCAAATCTGCTGCTGAACAAGTTTTTCCTATTGTTGGTTATTAAATTCTTGCTTGCCTATTTCTGAGACTCATGTCTGCTGAAAGTAGTTCTGAACACAGCTCATTTTGAAGGAAGTTGCACTGAAACTTTTGTACACATCTAGCAAATTTCCTGTAACCCTTGTGCAGGCAAGTGAAAAGCATTTTGACCCTCTGACCTTTTGTGACGAGGCTTACCCATCATTCCCTAATATGCTTGATAAGTCTTCTCTGTTGTGGTTCTTTTCTGTTTAGATGGCATTTGTTGCATTTAAACTATAAAGAGATGCTTTACTGAAATGTGGTTCTCACAAGACTGATGTGTGATGACTGACTGCTGTTCACGTGTCTTCTGATGTTTTTTACTGTTAAATATGATTTAGTTGTCTAGCTGATGTTTTACAGAATTCATCTATATAAAAGCAAATTTATCCTGTAATAATTTATAAATGTTTATAAATAATATTTCCAGCATTTGAAGTCTTCCCTTTATAATGCTTAGCCATCTTTAATTTTCCTGTGTTTATAGGAAGCTTATTTTTAAGTAACTACTACTTTAAAATGTTAAATGTCTCCAGAGGAATGTTCTTCACTGTTTCTAATTGCCTTTGATATTTTATAACATCCCCATGTCTAATAATTTTCAATATTTGTTTACTTGTTTCTGTTGTTTATAGCAGAACCTAACCTTAGGAACTGCATACGTCACTTAACCGATTGTCCGTTCCTCTGCATTACCTGATCCAAAAACATCTTTATTGTTAGGACAAGTAATCAGTCTTTCAGTTGCGTAGTATTCCATCATTAGCAGAGTGATGTGATTATTTATTAGTTTATTTTCTGCAGCTTCCACGTAGACTTTCTTTAAGGGGTTGTGTAGCAGGCGGAGTGATGTCTGCAAATCTCCTCATTTTCCATGTATCCTCAAACAGTTTATCCTTGAGCTTAGGACAGTTCATCTTTGCCAGGTTTGTGTTAGAAATGGGGATGAATGACAGAGAGGAGGAGAAGTTCATCACATCACTAACGCTGCTTACAGAGGTTGTAGCTTCTTATGCTCAAAACTGTCCCCTGCATCTCAGGGAGATGCACAATGAATTTATTGATAAAGATATCCCACATCCATAGCAATGATTTCAGATGACTCATTCACCCAGACGTCTACCAGTGTTTGTTGTTCTCCCCTAATCAGTACTGGGGTTCATGACATATGCGGTACAACCCATCAAGCACCACTATTCCTTGCCTCCTTCATGAGAGAGGTGAGTAGGCCAATTGCACGTTGTCTTCTCCAGCTTCCTGACAATTAGGTGAAAGTGACATTGTGTTGATAGGTTCTTAGCCCGGACTTCATCTCACTACATTGTGGAGCCAAGCACTTGATTTGGTACTTTGTAGTGTCAGAACTTGAGGAACTAGGAGACTTGTTTTGTTGTGTGTGGAGACTCATGAAAAGGGCTGTCTGTATGTATATACATATGGACTTTAATTTTTTGAGCAGATTTAGTTTAACCATTATTCCAGAGAATATATAAGGAGTGTCGTAATTAGTGTGAGTAATGATGCCATAAGTTTGTTGCTGACCGGTTTCTTCTTTTCAGGACTTTTACCTATGTGGTTTGATTACTCCCACTTTGCCTGGGCCTAGAAAGTCCAGGATTTTGCAACCATATCCTGAATGAAGGATTCTGATTTTATTGCCATTAATGGATCATTTATTTGCTTTTAATGTTTGAGTTGTGTAACTGTACTGAAATCTGCTAGACTGATGGTAACATTTTGATCTGATCGATCTTCTATTCTAACGCCTTGTTAAAGCAACTGTTTTGTAATTGTTTTAACACTAGTTTACAGAGTTGTATTTATTTTGCTATTGAGTCTCAATGATCTTTACATCGCCTCTAATTTCTTCATTTTATCAACTGATATATTATTCTTTCGTGTTAAAAGTCACCCTCTAATTTTAAAGCGAGTCTCCCAATGAAGGGATCTTCTGATTTCTGTCTGTCCATTTATCTCACTTTGCTGATTTCATCCACGTTGAGCTATAGGAAACTGTATCTAAATAAGAGTCATCAAACAGGTGGGGAGGTGAAAACATCTTGATTTTTGCACACACTGAGCTGGATTACTGCACCAAGGGTAAGATTACCATGTGTGACATGATGGCAAAACACTACAAAACTAGGGGTTACCCTTACCCTGTGGTAGTACCTATGGAGTCAGACTGTAAGCTCCAACCTTTAGGAAGAACCTCTGAATTACTAACTGTCTAACCTAGGGCAGTGTATTTTAAGGCCAAGCACATCTGAAACAAGCCTGCCATTGGCCTCTCTAAACTTCACTTGACAGTATGCATTTCTGCAGGTCTCCTTGTGGTTCACAGCCTCAGGGAGGATAGTAGTGGTGGTGATGAGGACATACAGTTTTCACCAGGCCTGGACTTGTCTCAGGTTAATGCTGGCAATAAAAGATTTTGAGTTTGTCTTTGAATTAGAGTTGAGTTGCAGACTTTTCTGAGTGTATGATTCATCTGTAACCCAAGAACATTTCCATAAGAGTTTTCTGATCTACTGTTTAATCTATTCTAGGAATACCTTAGGTGATTAGGTATTATTTCAGGGCTTGTGTCAGCAGCATACCTCATTACTATGTTCATTTTTTTTCCTCCTATATTTGGTCTGTTCCTCACAAAATTATTTTTTTTGTCAAACCACTGAGGATTAAACTTGTTAAATACTAAGACATTTGAGATTCAGACTTCATATATCTCAGACAAATGCATGCAAATGCAAAATCTTTTATTCTATCAACTTTCAAAGTTTTTAGCAGTAGCACTTTAAAATTGTCCCTATTTTGTGCTTTGGCCCCCATTATTTTTGACTTTGTCTAAAATTCTTGCTCCTGTAGGTTGAGAGCTATGGTCAGCAGTGAGACATATAAATGCTTCATGAAGTACAGCAGTCTTTTAGAGAGGCCCTAGTGGACTAATGGACAAGAGACTTGGTTTTATTCAGATGTTTGCCCGTTATACCCATAGATCTGGGCACTCATTGAGCTTGACCTTCTAATTTGTCCTTGAGACCAGTAACCTGGCAGTCATGCTGCAGCCATCTCCTTTGTGTACTTTAGTTTATGGTTCCTCGAGACAGTGTCAGCTTTTCCTGCACTTGTCCATTGTAGAGTTTTGCAAAACATCAGTAGTGGCAGTCGTATTCCTATAATGGTGCAGCTTCTAGAAGACGTTTGAGTGGATGTACTGGAAATGCTACTTGTATTCTATAATATGGCTGGTGCTCTGGTTACTGTTGTCCTCATTTATTTTTTTTCCTAAGCTTGCAAGCTGATGTGGGTCTCGATTTGAAGACTAGGATGGTGGCAATGTGGTGACTATGACTACAGATGGACAAAGATAGTGTTTTTTTTTCTTCTCTAGGAAATCTTCACCAAGATGCCCATTATTCAGCATCCTGGGCAGAAATCTCACATAAGTTGCTTTTTTTTTTTTTTTGTCTAGTAAGACTTCCATAAAATCATGACATCTGGCGGTTCTCTACAAATTAGTTGTCAGGCTGAACATCCCAGCCTGTCTTAATGCTCAGCCAGTAATTTTCTCCATCCTGTGTAAGGGTGTTGCCTGCTTCTGTAGAAATGATGCTGCCAAAGTTAGACGGGTCGAATTTTATGCCAGCTGAATTTCATCGAGTGTTAAAGCCCTGGGTGTGACCCAGGTGTCTAGGTGACCAGAGTTCAGTTACTGGCTCAAGTAACTTCTGGAGCTGGTGCATGGGAAGAACGAAATGACAAGGATTTGCTTGTTCATCTCCTTTGATGGGGGGATGGTTGGGGTGACATGCTGGTAGAGTAGGGTGGGCTCTGAGCTTGGTCATACTGGGCATGCTGGTGGGCATGGGGAAGCATAACTACCTTTTGAGATGCAAGAGGATGCTGTTTAACTATGACTAATGCAGGTAGTGGCCTGTAGTGATGATGCAGGTCATAGTCTGGTCCTTATTTACATGAAGCTAAGCTGTGTCTGTGGTTATGGTTGCTCCCTGACCTACTTGACCTTCATTTACTTTTTTCACCATTTAGTGCATCGCTTGTGACCCTGATGGACAGGGTGGAAACAGAAAGCAGGATTCAAGGCACCAACTGCTGTTGTAAAACATTTCTTTTTTCTTGACCTGCAATGATGTAGTTCATTATGTCTGATGTGAGCAGGTTAGATGTTCGGGGGGCTGAGTTTGATTCCACTACCTTTGACAAGGTTATAGCAGTGATCTCAATACTGCACCAAACTAACTTTGTGCTTGTAGTCATTTGAGGATGGTAAAATGTGGTCTTGTATCAGTCAGTCCATTTATTATCCAGTTTGTCTGATTAATGCTAACTACAGTTTTTTTTCCATTTCCTTCAAATGATTCTTTGATAATCCTCAACTTTTAAAGTCGAGATTTAATTCAGACATATTCAAGTGACTTTCCAACCTCTTGCCTTCTTTCATAGGAAAAGTTAAGGGTGGGACATAAATGTGGGTTTCTTCATAGACAGCATCATATGAACTCCTTGATTCATGTCACCTTTATTTTAAATGTAAAAACAGCACTGAGACATCCATTTTACAGGTTGTAAACATTCTACTGTTGTCAATATATGGTCGTATACTGGCCAGGTTCTTATTGATTTATCTGCAGCATTTGACATTCTCGATTACAATGAAATGATCATCTGTAGTCTTTCTCTCGTTTGAATGTCACTTTTTTAATGCCTGTTTCCTCTCAACTCGTACTGAATGGGTGACTTCTCAAGTTAATTCTTTCAGTGATCTTCATCTGCAGTGAAAAATGCCACAGAGCTTTGTCTTTTTACATTTACTGTTTGCAGTCTGTGTGGGCGGTCACAGTGGTGAGCAGTTAGCATTGCCGCCTCACACCAAGAGTTTATCCGGTTCAATTCACGGCTGGGGTGCCTTCTGTCTGGAGTCTGTATGTCCTCTCTCTGGTCGCATGGGTTTCCTACAGGTGCTCCAGTTTTCTCCCACATCCCAAAGACATGCTGTAACTGGATTGGACACACTAAATTGGCCTTGGGTGTGAGTGTGTGCATGTGTCTACCTTCTGTGGAAGATTGGGTGCCGGGCTGGCAACTTGACACCGCAAAACTCCACTGCGAATCATTCTGCAGACTGTTGTTCCGCTGTGGTGACCCCTAATGGGAAAAGCTAAAAGGAGAAGAAGTCTGTGTGCCTATGTTTAAAGTTATCTCAAGAAGAAGGAAAGGTATTTACCACACTATCTTAATCTAATGACATTCAGCTCTACCTCACTTTACTCAGGAGTTTGTGACAGATTTTATTACCTGGGAAGACTATATACCTCTTTAGTAAGCTACATGCATGCAGAGGAGACTCGTATATATAACTGGAAAAAAATATATAAGATTTGCATGCAAATCACTATGAATAAACGGATAGGAACAGTAATATGACTCACCATTACATTGTACGTTACCATTTTGGGAAACCATACTAATGCTAAATAGCATGAAAATAACTTTGGTACTAGAGCATCTACCCCAGCTGGTATAGCATGTGTATCTCAGAAATGTGTACATAATTAAGCTACTGCTCATGTTTTTTTGCCAATTGATAAAAAACAAAGTCTTAGTGAGTGTATTTGTGTTGAAGCATGCCATGAGCATATTTGTGCATATGTGCAAACATTCATATGTATCCCATTAGGTACATCTTAATTATTTAAGCAGTACATGAACACCATATATGCAGTGTTTCACAGTTCAAGAATACAGACAGTTGCTACTGCATAAATGTCAACACCCACTTGTAAATATAGTCTGCGTTAATCAGTTAACTGAGAAGGATAGGAGGTACAATCAGTGTGCTGTCCGTTTCAGTGACTTTACTGTGCTGTTCAGTAATCGGTAGTAAGCGAAGGGAAAGTGGAGTGCTTTTTAAACACAAAATTATAACTAAAGAAAATATATTATTAACTACTTAAAGCAAAACAAAGCAGTGTCTCACTGTGTTTTGCACATAAATATGTACTTAGTTTTGAGAGGAAGATATGAGGAATATTGCTTTTAGGCTATGAGCATTGAATTGACCAAGAAGCTGATTTATATGTAATAATTAAACGGAGAAGGAAAACATGTAGTGTGTGTGTCTGTGTGTGTGTCTGCGTGCGTGTATCTGCGTGTGTGTGTGTGTGTCTGTCTGCGTGTGTGTGTGTGCTTTAGAATTTGGTAGAGTGGAACTTAAATTATTGTTATATGAGGCACTATTCAAACAATCGTAAAACTGTAACTCAGACGCTTGTAAAGCTGTCATGGGAACCAGTGTAAACTGCAGAATGGTGGAAGTCCAGACCTTTGAAGTGAAGGAACAAAGAAATTGAAAACCAGGCACCAATTGCTGAGTGTAGTTTGGCTTTCAGGCTACTTCATTATGTCATGTTTTGCTTTACAAAGAGTATGGAAAGCACTGATGTATTCCAGAAAAAGGTTATGCAAAGAAAAATATCAGTGGGCCGAGATATGGAGAGGGTAAGTAAACATGCGTCTTTCACTACAATAGTTCCATTATTTAGTCTCCTGGGAATGCTGGGAACATCAACTTCTATAATAAGGCTGCATGCTTCTGCCACCCCTGCTTCTAGTACGAAATACAAATCTAAACGTTTGCTTAGAGAGGATTTTAACTTTCCAGCAACTGTTTTCCATCTTTGACAGCCTGTGGGTCACTGGCAGAGGGTCTAATGAATGTATATATGTTATGTAGCTGCAGATGTGCATCTGTGGGTATATCTCCATAGCTACATGCCAAAAATCAATCCTCAAGGTGGTGTGAATGTGTCATGTCTGCTTTTGCTTTACAAGCGTTTAGTTTATGTGATGAGTGTAGTACATGCCTGCTTACACATGTGAATTTGTGTTTAATACATTTAAATACATTTCTGTTTGCAGTGTGTGTGTGTGTGTGTGTGTGTGTACGCACATAAATTTGTAGGATGTCTGATATATGCTTGCATAGTATCTTTCAGAAAAGCTCCATTATAGAATTATTCTTTAAGAAATTTTACAGTGACCTGAAGTTCACTGCAACACCAAAAACAGTATGCAAGAAATGTTACTTCTTGCTTCTTGTTCTTGTTTGCTCATGTTAGATTTTCAACATGATAATTAATAGTAGGTGTCACATTTGTTAAAGACAAGCAGTCCTGTTTCACTTTTTCTGTCAAACCGAATTATTAGTTTGTCACCCATTACTGTGTTGCTTTTGGGTCGGTTGTTGCCGACAGTGAGGTTTCAGTTTTCAAAGTTCAACACCATTTCCAGATGATATTCATATTATCTGAACAGCACCAGCTAGCACTTCAAATCAGCAAAACCATTTATTTAATATTATTTCATTAAAGGACGGCAATGGGATTCTGTTATTTAATGCTCAACTTCTCTGACCTTTCTCTCCCTATTTAATGTCCCTGCTTTAAGTGAACAAAAGTACAGCATTTAAAATATTTTAAATTGACTGTTTTTCTCCACTAGAACAGCACCTTACTGTACTGTGGTGGTTTCACTTTCAGAAAACATTTATCCCACCTGGAAAAGCTTGCTGCAGTCTCCAATTCATTTGTCATCAAGGCCACTGAATATAGGTAGTTTTCTGGCTAATTCTGTGCCCAAACTGACATCACCACAACCATTCTAAAATCCCAGCCATGCTGTGATGTCACAGGTCCCTGATCCTTCCCCTACCCATACAGAAAGTAAAGGCTAGATCAAGGAAACTGTACGTGAATCAGGTCTCCTGCTGTGAGCTGTCAATCACAGCAGGTAACCGCTCAAATTACCCTTAGCACTTTGACAGCTAGGGAAGTTAGGTGTGAAGGGGGATGAGAGCTGAGTCAAAGTAGTACAATTCAGGCTTCACAAAAGACTGTAGTTTAGCCATTCTAAAAAGGAGCAGAAGTAAAAAGGACTTTGAAAGTCTGTTCTGTGACACTTGCACTGGGTCTACATCAGAACATCAAATCAGTAAATGTCGAACGCTCACATGAGAGAATATTCACATCCTCGAAGTTGAGGTATTTTGTCCCCGGTACAGTGAAGATCAGGATTTTTGCCCTTTCCTCACTGTAGTGCGATCTCTGAGTAGGAATATATATTTAGCGGGGGGTGTAAGGGGAATACAGTTTGAGTATGTGAATATTCTCTCGTGAGCATTCGATATTTACTGATTCGATGTTGTGATATAGACGCCTTGCACTATGTTTTAGGTAGTCCTTGAAGGGCATGAAATGTTGCTTAAAACTAGCTGACTGAATGCATGTAAAATCAATGTAGTGACAGGAGCTTTAGGAAGAAAGAGGCCTGAGTGATCTATTTTTTTATAGACAAGCACTGCATTATGGGATACCTAGAGGCAGCGTAAACCATCAGAATTACTCAAGTTGTCAGACCCCATGTGGTCAGACTTAGAAATTATGTATAAAAATATTTAAAAACCTGTAAATAGTGTCAGAGTGCTTTTAAAATGTAGGAAAAACCAAACCTTGATGAAATAAACATGTTTTTTGAGTCTTTGGGTGCGGTTCTCCTTTAAGGAATAGACCATGCCTTCATTAGTGTTAAAGTTCCAGCATCACTTCATTGAGCCCCTAATGCATTATATAAACATGTTCAGAAATATCCTTCTGCTGTGTTTAATTTCTCTGTTATTGACAGGATTAATCTATCTTTGCGTAATAAGTTAGACTGGCATGGTATCCTGAATAATATGGAATATTCCTGGGTAATGAGATTGGAGGCTTTATTTTCACCAAGGCTCAGTGAAGTGATGCTGTCTCTTTAAATGGGTGGTGATTCACTAATGGTTTTCTATTACTTGTATATTTAAATGTGACATTGTTGTTTGGAACTTTAACACTGATGAAGGCATGGA
The DNA here is from genome assembly GCF_019279795.1 of Protopterus annectens. NCBI lineage: Eukaryota > Metazoa > Chordata > Ceratodontiformes > Protopteridae > Protopterus > Protopterus annectens. Next base: position 1,030,245,562 of record NC_056748.1, read on the forward strand.
GTTTTCAAAACCGGTGTGTTCCTTAATGAAGTAATATTAAATAAGTGGTGTTGCTGATTTGAAGAGCTGGCTGCTCTTGTTTGGATTCATCATTTTGCCTTTGCACTTGGCTGTACCTGCACGGACTTTTGTATTTAGTGATTCATATTATCTGCCCAGAACAAATTGTCTGTAAAAATGTTTTGATACATTGACAATATAATTAGTGAAATAAGCGCATGTATAACCTTTTTGAGTGAAAAAACTGTAGGGTATGGTGTTCCTACAAAAGGATGTTTAGACATACAGAGGAGCAATAGGGAAAGCATATACTTTATACGAGTTCTTTGTCTCAGTGCTTATGATAGGGAAGAAATGTAGAATGCCATCATGGAAGGACAGAAAAGGAAATCACATGAGAAGACAATGAGAAATTAGTGCAAGATGGTGTTGAGAGATTGGTGTTAGAGTCATGGACTTACTGCATTGTTTAAGCTGAGTTTATCATCCCCTTTGGCAAAGAAGTCTCTGCAAATTATAATATTAATAATACCCCCCCCCCCAAGTTCAAACCCATTGGTGAGAGACTTGGGAAAGCAGGATGACAGCAACCTTAATTCTGATCACCATGTATCCACAGTGGAAAGAAAGGTCTTCTTCATCTCATAAGTAAAGGGCATCTCATCCAAAACTACAGAAGTTATAAATCCCCTGTACCCATCCCTCATCAGACCAATAATAGAGTACAATGTTCCCTTCTGTATGTACCTCACCAGGCATCTACAACAGCTGGAGAGACCTCAAGAGGTTTTTCACCAAGAGAATTCAGGGCCTTCAACACATGACCTAAATGGACAAACTGAAGCCCCTGTCACTGTACTCTGTACTGTATAGACTGCTTAGAGGTGACTTGTGCCTGGCCTATGAGCAGTCTCGAGCACTGCCTTAATGAAAATGCTGTGCATCTGCAAGTCAAATGAGGCAATACTCACTCACCCTAAGGACCTTAATCTAGCCTGTGACATAAACAGGACATGCTGGAAAGAAAGAGGTCTCCCAGAGGTTGCCACTCCTCTGGAACAAACTCCCAGTTCACATAAAACAGATCTCCTCAATGACTCTATGTAAGAGTTACTTGGACAATTGGATGGGAAACCATAAATTTACCATGGGGGGTTTCACCTATGTCCCTCTTGGACAAATGGGGCTGATCTTAGATTTGCGTTGCAAATATAGACTATATATCTTGGTCTATAAGGAAACAGGGGTATATCATGGTTCGGCTTGTAAAATAAAGGCACTAAGGCCAATAGCCTATTAACCTCCTATGATAAATAACAGGCAAGTTTAAACAATAGTAACATGCAGATCCTGTGTGACCTGCCCTCAGCGATGAAGAAGAAACTGCTTATTGGCTGCAGTGTGCATCCTGTCCTCTGAACTGGACATGTGTAGATGTGAAACCCCTGTACAAAAGGAAGTACTGAAGGAAACTGGGTAAGTAGGAACCAGTAGTTTAGCATCATGGAATGTCAAAGAGTATATGTTGATATGCCATGCACTGCCTGCTTGAATTTCAAAATACATCAATGAAAATTAAAATAAAATCAAGAAAAGAATGGAAAAAGAAAAACTGATATAAATGTACCTGATGTAGCATAATAGCACTCCTGCTCTGCTGAATTTGAGCTACATCTGCACTCACCTGTTGCTTAAATATTCCACCATCTTAGAGTTTGCAGGATCTTAAAAAATGGATAACAATGTTTTGAGGCTGTGCATTGTCACTACGGGTCTATATTGGATGGTCAAACGTTCAAATGTTAGTGTCATATGGTTGACACCATATGATGGAACTTTTAAGTTTGAACATCCAAAAAAAAAAAAAAAAAAAAAAAACTACACAAATAACCTACCTGAACATTTTAAGAAGCGGGGAAAGCCCCCCTGCACCCCCCACTCTTTAAATATACCAAATCCGAGATCACACTGCAGTGCAGAAAAGGGAAATCTTCCCATTACACGTTGTACAGAGATCTCCGTTAAAACATTCAAACTTTCAAACGTTTGATCATATGTTGTCAACTGTATGACACTCGAATGTTTGAAAGTTCGAGCATCCAATATAGACCCATCACTACTGGATTACATAAGCAGTGAACATGTACTGTGGTACAGAGGAGCTTGACCTCCTGCAGGAACAACTGAGGCTTTACATTGTCCTTTTCTTGGGCATCCTTAAATTCAGTCAGCTGCTTTTAGTATTTTCTTTGACATCTCTCAGTTGCTTGAACATGTCGTACTGCTTGGAACTGTACTATGTTTCTATTCCATTCGCAATGGAACACTATAAATTAACATTCCTATTGTTACAAAAAGATGTAGTGGTATATTATTTATTATACAATGACCCCCCCCCCATTAATATTATAAAACGTGCATGCTGATTGGCCAGCATGCTCGTTGTAAATCCCACAATATACCAATAGAAAAAGGTTTGGTCGCCCAGACTTTTTTCTGTTGGTATAAAGTGTCCAAAACCTTTTTTTTTTTTAATAAATAAAAAAGAAAAAAAACGGAGACTTTCTTTTCTCTGTTGCTTCCTTTTTAAAGCATTAATGTACTAGGTATGAGTAGGAACTCATCAACACAGGGAAAGCAATATACAACCACCAGCAGAAGAACAGTAATGCACCGTTATACAAAGACATTATTTAAGAAATTAAGTATTTTTTTTCTTAATGTCATTGTAAAATAGCAATAACCGACTCCGTGGTTGTGATGTATTGAAATTTACCCACAGTTGGCTTTATTTAATCACTCGGGCTTTGCCCTCATGATTAAACCATGCCAAACATGGGTAAATCTTCAATATACCACACCATGTCGTCGGTTATTGCTTAATTATTGGCCAAATGAGATAGTAAATTGACGCAGAAAGGATACACTTTAGCCATCTTCTAAAGGGATAAATTGTGTGTGTGTGTGTGTGTGTGTGTGTGTGTGTGTGTGTGTGTGTGTGTGTGTGTGTGTGTGTGTGTGTGTGTGTGTTGGGTAGTTTTACAGAAAAGGTTTTTTCTATGGTAAGGTGCAGGGCAAAGGTTTTGGGTCAGACGGGCAGGGTTAGAGTTAGTACGGTGGTGAAAGGAGGTGCAACACGACAAATATTCATGCAGATTGAATGTATGATGGGGTTGTTTTCTTTTGTGTGTTTTCTTTTTCTTTTCTTTTGTTTTCGTTTTTCAGTTTGCTTTGATATATGTTCATTCATTTATACTATAGTTTTGAAGCCTAGTCCACTTTAATCCATGCGGTTTGTTAGGCAGGAAAAAGTAGCAGTATGAAAATGTTTTACCGTCTTATTTCATTTTAAGCGGCACTACAAGCTTCATAAGCTAGCAATGCTGTACCTCAGTATAGAGGTTAAGTGCAACATGTACAGATGTTTAAGGTTGTGATGTTTGAGGACGTCCTTTTAGACTCAAATGCCCAAATTTCACATAACTACAGATGAATACAGTTTAGTCCATAATTAGTTTAAACTAGGTATTTTGACAGTTTCTTGCTGTTTATTCAGTAATAACAATGTGTACTTAATATTACAGTGCTATCGTCTCATTTGAGTTTGCATTTCCATCTGTGTACAACCACTGGTTTTATTGAAAGTCAGAAAGGTTAATGGTTGCATAATCAGTAAAGTCTTCAAATATCTGTTTAAGTAATGAGTAGAAAACATTGTCTCCTTTTCCTTGAAGTTAAATTAACTAAATGTTGAATGTAAGCATTGTTATTGACATAAATTTTTTATCTTCATTAACATTAAAATACTTCCTTAACTAGTTGTGGAATTGCAGGTATAATAGCAGAAATAATAAGCTAAGTGGTTCATATGTAACAAATTCTTATGTTATAAAACATGATGTGTTTTGCTACTGTTTATGATGGGGGAGGTGACCTAACTAGGTGTCTAGATGATTCATTCCAACATAGTATTTCTCTCATTTTTCATGTTGCAGGGTAACCTAACGTGGGTGACCATGTTTGGGCAGAGTATGAAGATGCAGCCTGTTCCCATACAGAGCCTTTCAGAATTAGAGCGTGCACGGCTCCAGGAAGTGGCCTTCTACCATCTCCAACAGGAAAAGCTGAGCTGTCCTATCACCATTCCTAAAGGCAAGTCCCATGAGGTTACAATATTCATTGCAGCACTTTTAACTTCAGAAGGAAAACCTTCAAATTTATTGCATACGGTAACCAGTATTTATTTTGCAGAAATCACATGAAGGCAAACATCTTTTCTATATGATCCACTGCACTTAACTGCATGAATGGAATTTTTTAATATTTCAGGTTGATATTCTTCAAGATGGTAATTACCCCAGTCAGAAGCTCACTTTCCGATGCTGCCCACCTCCACTTCTACATACTAATATTCACTGTATGGGAGCGGACATAACCACGCTTTTCATCACTTGTATTTGAACTGGCAGTCTTCATGATGCATAAAAAAAATAAAAAATATCTGTGTAAAAGTCAGATATATGCTTTTGTAATCTACACTTGCACATTATTTGTCGATAACCTTGGTCTAGAAATTGGATAAAAAGGGCATCTGGACCAGTTTACAAAAAAGGCTGTCAAATAATTAAAAAAAAAAAAAAAAAGACTTTCATCAACATTTGTTAACTAAGGCTATGGTTGTAATGCATTTTTTTTGTTGACCCATTCACTGCAAATTAACTACCCATGAGAAAATGTGGAAATGCAAGTTTGTACAAAATGAGAAACTGAATTCTCTTCCAAAGAGGGCAAACTTCCCATACAGGAGATAGCTCCTACATCTACTCTTTAAAATAACAAACTCTGATGTCACAGCACCTTGAGAAAAGTTATACAGTGACCCCAAAAATAAGTGGCCTTTAACTATTTCTGTACAGCCAGATTATAGTGAAGTCATCGGTGACCAGATGTACAATTTTCCTAATCAGCCCCCAAAGGAATATACCTCCTCATACTGGATACCTCCCTGGCTGTGTGTTTACCTGGAAGATTGCTGCCTGTTGTTTATACAACTGAGGGAAACTTAAAATAAAATATTAAGACTGCACAAACTGGTAAACCAATGTGGAGCGGCTTTTGCAGCCTTCCATTGGCCAAACCGGTACCTCACAAGAAAGAGCTACTAGGATATTAAGAACATTCTAGTGGCTTAAGCTATTGAAGTAAACTTTTGCAAAGTAGGGATTCTATTTCTTTCCTATGTGAACTGCTTCTAGTAAAGTATTTTACTGCTCCCTGGCAGGCATTCTGCAAGAGGAATCTCCCACCAATATAAACATGGCTCCTATTTAACCTTCTGTGCAACTAAATATCACAATTGGCCAAAACCATTTTAGTTCAAGTATCCAGCTGTCCCACAAACCAGTAAGGTTCCAGTTTTTTGGGTCCACTTATACTTTTTCCAAAAAACAATAACGCCAATTTAGAAGTATATAACTTCATAAACCAATGCTTACTCTGGGACAGCATTCTCAGATTTCTTTCTCTGTGACATGTACATACTTAGCTCAAGTTGTTAATGATTTTTTATTTTTACTGCTTCCACTTCTCCATTGTTGCTCTGCCCACTCCCCTACCTTACCCCCAATTCTCACCCACCCCCACTACTTCTGAACTTGTACACACAGAACTACATCCAATGATTCCAGTATCCAATCACAATATCCTACTAATCCAACTCTTCAAATTGGCCAGTTATCTTCTCCCTCCATTTCCCTAATCACCATGCACATACATCCAACCCAGCCTACTAATACTATATTTAATGCTAACACTAACCACACCATCTATCCTAATATCAAGTCCTCACAAACATTTTCTATTACCTAATAATGCTTGTACTATACTTGCTCTCCATTCTACAATTAGTCCTCTCACATGCCATATGCCACATCGCCATCAGCTCAAAGCCCAACAAATTATTACATATTTACCACCACCACCACATACCTGTCCCAACCTAGCAGTTTCTCTAATATCCCCCCCCCCCCAGTTATTTCAAAATACCATAATGTGTTGCTCAGCTCCTAAACTTCTTACCGCACAACATACCAAACCTCACCTTAAACCACTTAAAGCTGTTGCCACAAAAAAATTACTACACTATACTCCCATCTTATTTCCAAACTGCAGCTGTGTGGAGACATCCACCCAAATCCTGGTCCTCACCCTAGAACTTCTCCGAAAAACATAAATATAATAACATCAAACCTAAGAAGCCTATACCAAGATAATCCCCTTCCATTCCTGGATTGACCAACACAAACCAGATTAACTAGCCTTAACGGAAACTTTGCTAGACTCTCATGTGAAAGACGCTGAATTCCTACCCCACAAATTTAGTATAGCAAGACTTGATAGAACCCACAAGAAAGGTGGAGGAGTAGCCCTACTCTACCCAGATACCTTTAATATCACTCCTTTTACTGATAGCATCCACACTTTCTCAAATGCTGAGATACTTGTATCCTTTCTTTATCTTAATAGGACCAAACAAATCTGTCATAGTACTATACATTCCCTCGAGGACATAGTTTCTGGGATTTCCCAAACAATCAACCATGAGACAATCATTTTAAGCGATGTAAACATCGACTGGCTAGCACTCTCTTCTTAAAATCCAACCGATAGTATTATGGCTTTACTGAAATTATCAACTGTCCCACTCGATACAGTAAAGACTACACCCATTAAACTATTCTAGACTAGTATCCAATTTTGATAATTTTTCTACTACTGATGCACTTCCCATTACCATAAGTGATCACCTACTTCCGTATGCCCTTAGAACATCCACTCATGAACCTAGAAAAACACATCCTGAAAAGTGTCCGCAATCTAATTTTTCTTAAGATAAGTTCAATGAACTACTAAGGAATGCAAAGTTGTCAGTCCTGAAGCATCCCCCTCTATATGCGGCAGTTCAATATTTCAACACTACCTTTCTACCTAATATCCTTCCCCGAATGCGCATAGAGTCAAAAATAATTCTGCTCCTTGGTTAACTAAAGCATGTAAAAACCTTGTGAAAATGGGATACAGCCTAAAATCACTGAAAACAGTAAGAATGAAGAGACTCTACTACTATATAGACAATTCCACAACCAGGTAAAGAAGCAAGTAAATAAAGACAAACAATTATATTATACCCACATCCAGCGTAGGTGTAAAACTAACTCAAAAAAATTCTGGCAATCCATGTCATCCCTACTTAACCCTGGGACCAAAAAAGAATACTGCCCTGAAGCTCCACCTATATAAGTAGCTAATGACTTTTAACACTCACTTTATGCAATCTATTGCTTCCCTTATCTAAAATTCCCCCAACACTAGCTCCAGCTCCTCTTGTTCCACAACTACTATTAACCCTGCTTCATCTTCACTTCCTGACCCTCACCCCGATAACAACCCAACTAATTTCATGTGTAAAACCATCCCTACAAGTGCCATAAAAAGAAAGTTGCTAAAATGTATAGCTTGCTGCACCTCTGCTAATAATCTCCCGCCAGACTACGTTAAATTAGCTGATGACTCTGTTGCATACCCCATCAGTATTCTTATCAACAGACCTACTTCTGAATCTAAAGTTTCCGACATCCTGAAAATGCCACATTATTCCTATCCACAAAGCGGTAAGCTCTGTTGCGCTAAGTACCTTTCTGTCTATAGCTATTTTATCTCCCATCTCCAAAATATTTGAAAAAATGCATTCACCAACAGCTTATGCAGTACTTATTACATAACAACCTACTGTCCCACACCCAACATGGTTTCTGTCCAGGTTGCAGCACTTCCATGGCCCTCCTATCCTTCATTGACAATGTAAATAGGGCTAGAGACTTATCAGAAGCCTATGACACTATCTCAAAAACCTTGCTCCTGGCTATGCTCTCCAACCTAGGACTTGCATCTCCCTCCTTACAGTGGTTTTATAGCTACCTAAACAATTGAAAGCAGGCATTAAAATGGTTAAATACCACCACACCCTTTCTTCACACCCACACAGGAGTACCACAAGGCTCCATCTTTGGCCCCCTACTTTGACATTTTTACAAACAACCTGTACACTTCCTCATCCCTGGAACACTAATATAATATGCAGATGACTCTACTAGCATCTGCACATCTCCCACACTTACTAAACTGCACTCCATCATACAACAGACCTTTTAGCTCCATTGAGTCCTGGCTTACTAACTCTCAACTCTTTAACCCTAAAACAAACTCCTTCCATTTATGCCAAGAAATCACCCCCCTTGACAAACAGTTTAAAATCCATTCTATAGATAACACTGTTATTGAAATAGTCCTCCACACTAAATGGCTAGGACTCATTATTGGCAATCAGCTCAAATTTGATCTACACATCCAGCATAACATTAAGAAAATCCATCAGAAACTAGGAACAGGAACAAAAACGCCTCCTGAAAATATCAACCCGAGTCACTCTAGTCAAAACCTTCCTTCTACCCTCCCTACTATATGGTACCACAGTTCTCACAAACCTACAGTCTACTATCAGATCCAGACTAGAATGTTGTTGGCCAAGTTTACCACTAACTCAAAAGACCAACACATATCATTGTAGAGCACTACATATGCTACAGTGACTTGAACTCCCTCACCACCTACATTATGTCCAGCTCTTAACCTTGCACAATATCATTTGCAAATCCTTAGCATACCCAGCTCTTAGCCATACAGTAAACCTTTACATCCCCAGTAGAATCCTAATGTCCAAAAACAAACAACTCCAAGCTATGTTCGCGCCTTCAAATATACCAGGACAAAGTCTATATTCTCACTCTGTACCTAAACTCTGGAACTCTCTTCCCTTGACGACGAGGGCAATTACTATGCTAGAAGCCTTCAAAATCCTCCCTAAGACAACATCTACATAATACATGGCTGTGCACATCGTCAACTCCTGGCTAACCTTACCTTTTTCCTCCCTTGGCTGATTTACTTCTGGTTAACTCATCTTGTACATTTCTTCTCCCTCACTGAACAATAAATTTGGATTTGGCTTGAACTTAAAGCAACAGTAAATTTGATTTGGATTGAACTGCAACAATATATTTGGATTGAACTTTGCAACAATAAATTTAGATTTGGATTGAACTTTGCAACAATAGATTTGGATTGAACTTTGCAACAATAGATTTAGATTTAGACTGAACTTTGTAACAATACATTTGGATTTGAATTGAACTCACAGCAATAAAGTTGGATTGAACTTGTGCATGGTTTACAGTGGTTCTGTTTTACTTTACACTCTGTGGCTAAACTCTCTGGAGCTCTGTCCCCTAACCACAAGGGCAATTACTACCCTAGAAGCCTTCAAATCCTCCGCAAGACATCATATAAATAATCCATGTTTGTGCTCATGCTCAACTCCTTGCTAACCTTACCTGTTTCTCCCCCGGCTGGTTCATGTAGGGTTAACTCATCGTTTACATTATTCTCCCTGACTGACATGTAATGCAATGCCAACAAAACAACATATCTCTGTTTTCTAGTCACATGAAAGAAGTAAAGAATACATTTTCATCACTTAATGTAAGATATAATAAATCTATTTTTAAGGTGGAAAATAAATGTTGTAATGGTTTTAAATGGAAACAAAGGAAGTTGGAGAGGGATTAAGGACAATATGCTACACATGAAGCTTATGTTATTAGAAAAGAAATAGTAAAAAATCTGGGCAGCAGGTTAAGGGGGGATTATAAACAAGGGAATAGACCAGGTGAAGGTCTAGATGGGGAAGAAAAGGATGCTCGGGATTTTTCTGCTGGGAAGAACGAGTGGAAAAAGAAAAGATATCACCAGAATTATTCACAAGGAGGAGGAAGGGAGATGTAGGTCTACCACCCCAACAGATAGAAATAAGGCAAAAAGATTTTGATACAGTGACTTTGGATGGGATACATTTTGTTTTTCTGGGTTTTTCAAGAGTATGAAACTTGTACCTTCCACAAAATTTGATGTAGTGGATACTTTCATTGAACTTAAATTAATCTTTCGCAAAAATAACTTATCTATTTGGTTCAAAGACAATGAAACAAAAGATGCACAAAGACAATAATTTTAAGAAAAAAAAGCTAATTTAATCCTCCACTTATTCCAATATTAGATATTTGAGAAAGTGGGTGATGAACTTTATTCCCTTAGTTATAGTTTAAAAACCTTTTAATGTGAGTGCTTTCATTCACATAAATAAAATGAACTACTTCAGACAAATAAAAGGCTTCAAAAGAACATTTAAATGCATTTCCTGATTCATGACATCACAAACTCACCCTAAAAAGTCATGTGATTATCAAGTCATATGATCAAAAAATTCACATGATTCATTCACAAACATATTATTCTTATTTTATGTAAAAAATGTGTATACACACACACACACATATATATATATATATATATATATATATATATATGTGTGTATGTATATATATATATATATATATATATATATATATATATATATATATGTGTGTGTGTGTGTGTGTGTGTAGATATGTCAATATATTAACATATAAACAGGAATAAACACCATACATTTTGGTTTTCCTATTCCATATTTATCTTAAAAGTGAATTTAATTTAATTTTAAAATACATTTCAAGGAGCAATAATCATTTAGTCCAGGATATGAGTGTGCATTGAGCGTTAATTGCCACAAAAGCTCATGCTCCTCTAACCTCAAAGTCCACGGACCCCCCCACCTATAGTTGGGTACTACTTGCTCAATTACTGAATATTTAAACTGGTGACTTGGTTCATTCATTATGTGTCTACCCAAAGCGTTTGTAGTATTCTGTTTATTATGCTATATTGATGTTCGTAAATTTTGTTTAAAGTGTGTCTCTGTTTCCCCACATAGAAGCAGACACATGCCTGGAACTGTGCAAGGTAGACTACCCCTTTTGTGTTGCAGTAAAATCTCCCCTGCACCTCATATTGTTCACCCAGAACAGTGAATGTTGATATTAACTGTATAAATTTACAATAGGGGCATCTACCACATTTCTTCGTACTTTTGTTTGGTATATAAGGTTTTACATTCCTTTCCAGGATAGATTTAATGTTGGGTCCCTTCTATATGTAACTTTAGGTTTATCCATTAATTTAGTCCTAAGGGTAGCATCTTCATTTATAAGGGCCCAGTTTTTAATTAAGATGCTCCTGAGGGCACCTGCATCCCTAGAAAAAGTTGTTATAAAACTAATATTAAATTCATTTTCTATCCTAGGATTCATGTCTATTATGGTACTCACCATCTCCCGATTACATTCCAGTATGTTCCTATTCAAAATGGCCCGTCATTCTCTTCCTTTCCATTTCAACCATGATGTCATCCAAAAAATTAGGTGGGTAACACCACTTAAGGAACATGTTTCTCAAGTTTTGACATTCGTTGTCAAAATCCTGGTTAAGGGAATTCATCCTGGCAGCTCGCACGAGCTGTCCATTCACCACTACCCACTTTTGATGAACAGAATGGTTACTGCTGAAGTGAAGAAAATCATTAGAATATGTGGATTTTCTGTATATGCGGGCTTCGTATCTATTTAGATTATACCTGTTTAATTTCACATCTAGATAAGCCATTTCATATTCACTGAAATTGAATGTAAATTGTAGAAAGGGTGTCATGTTTGACATCTCATCTAGCAATTGGTTAACTGTTTCTAGATTACCTTTTATTAATAGAAACAGGTCACCATCTCACATTGTTCCTGAATGTATCATTGGGAAACAAAAATGTCTTTTCCCATAAGGCCATGATGGTATTTGCAAAGCTGCCCCCACAGGGTGAACCCATAGCAACCCCACTTTTCTGCAAATAGTAGTTCTTATTGAATAGAAAAAAATTATTTTCCAAAATTAGTTCTAATAGGTCCTGTATTAGGTTCATTTCGTCCCCATCAACACCTTTCTCCATCAAGAATTCTCTCACCCAACTAATACCCAGAGCTTGTGGTATTGTAGTATACAAGTCCTTGACATCTATCATCAGGAAACCAAATTCTGAATTATACTCAACTTCAATGCCTGTAAAAAACTGCAAGAATCCTTGCAAATTTGAGTCTGTGGCTAAAGATATTTCTTTAGAATTACATCCACCAGTTTAGCACAGGCATATGTAATGCTGTTTCTACCATCCACTGTGGGACTCAGTGGGGGGGGGGGTCTTCTAGATTTTTATGGATTTTTGGGGTTCTGAATATTACAGGTGTCAAAGGGGCAGCCATTGTCAAATAGTTAATAATGTCAAGACTAATCTTGCCTTCCAGAAACATGTCATTAATGGTGTTCCTAATTTTCAAGAAGGCCCTATTTACTTAATTTACAAAAACTTTTTTATATGCTTCGCTGTCTAACATAGTTAGCATCCTCAAGGTGTAATCACTTTCCTCCATGAAAATTAGACCCCCACCCTTATTGGGTCGCATCACATGTATATTAAACAGTTTCAGTTCAGCAAGATCTTGTATTTGAGAGGGATGTAGGTTGAATTTGTGTTTATAACTTGTTCTAACCAAAACATTCCTAAAGTCCATTTCACATAGTTTCTCGAAAATCCCTAAAGTAGCATACAATAGATGGTTAAACAAGCTAGAAATTCTATGTTCGCTTCTAGTCAAAGAATTATTACTCAACAAAAGGTGCAAATTTAATTTATGTAAATATACTCTCAAGTCAATAAGAGTCCTGGAAATATCTGCTCTTTTCGTGGGTACAAAGGAAAGCCCATGGGCTAGCACCTCCTATTAATTCTGATTTCACATGTTTTGTGGTAAAGCTATAGATTTTAAAGTTATTAAAAAAATTCCAACGATTCTTCGGTTTTTTTACAGGCATTGAATGAAGCCGAGTATAATTCAGAATTTGTTTTCCTGTCAATAGATGTCAAGGACCTATATACTGCAATACCACAAGCTCTGGGTATTAGTTGGGTGAGAGAATTCCTGATGGAGAAAGGTGTTGATGAGGACTAAATGAACCTAATAGAGGACCTATTAGAACTAATTTTGGAAAATAATTTTTTTCTATTCAATAAGAACTATGTGCAGAAAAGTGGGGTTGCTATGGGTTCACACTTTAGGGGCAGCTTTACAAATACCGTCATGGCCTTCTGGGAAAATAAATTTTTGTTTCCCAATGAAACATTCGGGAACAATGTGAGATGGTATACACAGTTTTTGGATGACATGTTTCTATTAATAAAAGGTAATCTAGAAACCGTTAACTAGTTAGATGAGATGTCAAACATGACATCCTTTCTACAATTTACATTCAGTTTTGGTGAACATGAAAGGGCGTATCTAAATGTGGAATTAAACAAGGATAATGTAAATAATAGATATGTAGCCCGCATATACAGAAAATCCACATATTCTAATGATTTTCTCACTTCACCAGTAACCATCCTGTACATCAAAACGGGCAGTGGTGAAAAGGGCAGCTCGTGAGAGCTGCCAGGATGAATTCCCTTAACTAGGATTTTGACAACAAATGTCAATACTTGAGAAACATGTTCCTTAAGTGGGGTTACCCACCTAGATTTTTGGATGACATCATGTTTGAAGTGGAAAGGAAGATAATGACATGCCATTTTAAACCCATTTTGAATAGGAATATACTGGAATGTAATGGGGCGATGGTTAGTTTTATAACAACTTTTTCTAGGGATGCAGGTGCCCTCAGGAATATCTTAATTAAAAACTGGGCCCTTATAAACGAAGATGCTACCCTTAGGACCAAATTAATGGATAAACCTAAAGTTACATATAGAAGGGGGCCCAACATTAAATCTATCGTGGAAAGGAATGTAAAACCTTATATACCCAACAAAGGTATGAAGAAATGTGGTAGATGCCCCTATTGTAAATTTATACAGTAAATATCAACATTCACTGTTCTGGGTGAACAATATGAGGTGCTGGGGAGATTTGACTGCAGCACAAAAGGGGTAGTCTACCTTGCACAGTGCCAGGCATGTGTCTGCTTCTATGTGGGGAAAACAGAGAGACACTTTAAACAAAGAATTTAAGAACATCGATATAGCATAAATAAACCGAATACTATGAACGCTTTGGCTAGACACATAATGAATCAACCAAGTCACCAGTTTAAATATTCAGTAATTGAGCAAGTAGTACCCAACTATGGGGGGGGGGGGGTCTGTGGACTTTGAGGTTTAGAGGAGCATGAGCTTTTGTGGCAATTAAGGCTCAATGCACACTTGTATCCTGGACTAAATGATTATTGCTCCTTGAAATGTATTTTAAAATTAAAGTCACTTTAAGATAAATATGGAATAAGAACACCAAAATTGATGGTGTTAATTCCGGTTTATATTTTATATATATATACATACACTTTTTTTACATCAAATTAGAATGACAATATGTTTGTGAATGAATCGTGAATTTTTTGATCATATGACTTGATAATCACATGACTTTCTAGGGTGGGTTTGTGATGTCATGAATCTGGAAATGTATTTAAATGTTCTTTTGAATGCCTTTTATTTGTGAATGAAACCGCTTACATTAAAAGGTTTCTAAACTATAACCTGGATTATTTCCAGCTTCGAGGTGCCTGGATTCCTATTTTGGATTATTTGCTTGTGTTTCTTTCTTCTGAGTCTGTTTTGGTTTATTCCCTTAGTAGTAGGGGGGAGAAAACTCCTTTCTATAATTTGCCTGGGTAAATATGGACTTCATTGAACCAGCTAAGGCAAGATAATACAATCTGAATTAGGGGGAGGAATGTTTTTTTTTAATACTTTGGATTATTCTAAAGCCATGTTTAAATTGCTATGTGATTTAGATATTTACTCCCTGGTCTCTCAAAATGAGATTCATATTGGCTATTAGAAAATTGATGCTGTTTTAGAGGAGTACCTGGCTGAACAAAGAATATCTATGGAAACATATTCAGCTTAGAAAGTTAATAACCCCAGGGTTCCCACCTTTGGCATCCCTAAAATTCATAAGAATGTTAAAAAAAAAAAAACACCCCCATTTAGGCCTATCATGGCAGCCAGTGGTTCTAACACCTACCCTTGGTCAGTATGTATAGATAGGTGGCTCAAACCCATTTATAGACAGGTAGCCCATTTCCTTATAGATTTTTGGGATTTTCTAGGGAGATTGAAAAAGGACATTTGGTACAAAGACCTGATTTTCCTCACTACTGTCATTAAAGATCTTTTTACATCCATTCCCCAGGACAAAAGGGATAGATTTACGTTTTGATAGTTTGAACAAATATGCCCCCCATTTTTGGCAAAGATATCAGGGTTATAGAGGAAATGATGGCTGTGGTTTTGGACAATAATTGTATATTTTTTTGAGGGGGAGTGCTTCAAACAGAATAAGGGAGTGGCCATGGGAGCCTCCTGTGCTTCTGTTTATGCAAACATGGTTATTTTTGCTTGGGAAAACCTTTGTGTATTCAATTCTGCGTTCTTTCAGCATATAGCTCTCTATGTTCGCTTTTTGAATGATATATTTATCCTATGGAAAGTTTCAGAAGAGAACATTCACCAGTTTAAATTCTTGAACAACTCCTCTGGCCTTTTGGAGTTTACTTACAAGTTTCATAAAGAGTGTATTAATTTCTTAGATATATTCATTGAGCATACCCCTTGTGACTTTAAATCACGAGTTTATAGGAAGGCAACATTCCGCAGTTCTTATCTGGGTTTTAACAGTTTTCATCCAATTAGCCAGAAAAGGAGCCTTGTCCAAAGGATAATACATTAGAACTGCTAGGATGACCACATATGGCTGACTTGGAAACAGAACGTGATAAGTTTAGTAAAATGTTTTTAGATAGAAATTACCACCTTCCCTTGGTCAAAAGTATTAGGGAATATGTTTAAGGTGAATGGGGAAAGAAATATTGACCCCTGTTGGGGGTAGGGCTACAAGAGCTGGTTAACAAAGATGAACAAGAAGAAACCCCAGAAGAAAAAAAAATTGTGAATGCCATAGTGTTAAAATAATCCAGAGAAACCTGGAGTATTTTCAAAACCATTCCCAACATTCTTGGGATAGTTGGAAGATGACCTTTGTTTACATACAGGACTGGAACATTTTTTAAATGCTTTTTTGATAAAGGTAATTGTAACGTGAGAAAATGAGGTTGGTTAACAGTTCATCCTACCAAATGTGTAATCAATGCCCTCATACAAATGAAAGGAGGAAATTGGTTTAAACAATACCCAAGATCAAAGGAGTTTTTTTGTAAAAAGTAATTGTTTAAATGGGTTGCATACATTGCTTTATATGAAAGATGTTCAAGTTTATACATAGGTAAAACAGAGCTTTACATAGCTGTATTTATGAACATCTTTATGATATTAAGAACAAAAAAGAAAATAATGCCTTTTATAAATATTCAATAGTTTGTTCCTGATTTACTAAGTTTTCTTTTGCTTTTTATTATCAACTCAGTCAGCTATAATCCACGGGGTGAGGATGCCAAAGTGTTGCTAGAAAACAAAGATTTAAAATGGCAGTTACAATTACAAGCAATTAAATGAATATACTTCTACTGGATCTACTTTACGCGAAAGTGTAAAACCACAAATACACATGGATCGAACCATATGCATCGAAAGTGCAAGCTGTTGAAAACTGTAAACGGAAATCTCCGTAGGTGGAGATTTCCATTTACTTCAATATAGTGTGATCTCAGAGTATGTATATTTAAGTAGTGGGGGGCGTGTGGGGTACAGCCCCCCATGTGGCGGGTGCAGGGGGGGCTTGCCTCCCTGCCTACATCTTCTTCTTTTTTTTTTAATATGTATTTTTTTCTTAACTTTCGAATGTTTGAGTTTGTTGCATATGTGTTGATCTATATGCATTCGAACTTTTGAACGTTCGAGTTAATAAAGTTAGACCCCTTCTATTCAGTCTGTTTTAATTATGGGGGCAAATAATTTGTAATGGGTTGAAAGTTTTAAAAGTTTTATGCTTTGTATTTTGTGTGAGACGGGCTTTGCTTGAATTTAATTATATACTGCGTAATATTTTTTCCACTGTTCTAGGTTAATTGGATAAGTGGTTAATTGGTTTTGTATAAAAGGGCCATTTTGGTGATATGGTGTGATTCTGGTGAAATACTGTTTGGGTTATGGATGAAAGCGCTTAATCTGTATTGTTATAAATATATTTTATTTTATAGAAGAATCCTGGTTATGGCTTCTAGTTAAAAGTTTTTTTAATTTTTCTTGGTAGTTCAATGGTAACTGCTCACTTTTTCAGTTATAAGAATGTACGATACCTATCCTCTAGATTATGAAGAAAAGAACTTGCTTTTGTCTGCTCCTGGATGTTTTGACTGTAGTGCTCTGTGTATGAAGTTAAAATGCTTTGGATGTTTATTTCTGCATATAAAGTTAAACTAAGTACCTACTTTTAAATACCAGATTTCTGTATAAATCAGAATTATTGTAATACTTGTGTATATAATTGTCTGTTACTTTGCAGCTTTTCTCCCTGGGCCTTTGCTGAAAATAGTTTCTTTTGACCCAGACAGACTTTCTTGGTAAACAAATGTCACATAAATAAGTCCCAAAATTATTATGCGACTTGGAAATGCATCTGACATAAGCCATTTATGATCAGACATGATAATACTGACCTTTATTATATATGAATTTGTTTTGTTAAACTAAATGTCAGGGAGCTGAAGTCAAGAAACTGTATTGTAAGTCAGTGATTTTGAGAATGAGTTATGACTGCATTGCTGTTCAGCAAGTTCCCTAAGATGCACTTTTTCTCCTGAAGTGAACCATTTTTGCCCCCCTCAGCTTACACATGTATAAATATATTTGTGTGTGTACTTATATAATACATATACATATACACACACACACACACACACACACACACACACACACACACACACACACACACACACACACACAGAGTGTGTGTGTGTGTGTGATGTCAGGACAAGACCCCACTGGACTGACAATGTGACATCCCCTACTGTCCTGGGTCAGTAACTAAGGAGCTTCAAACCTCACTACTGACTTCAGTGAGAGACTGTCACTTAAACATGAGTAATATTTCACAATTTCCCCTAAGAGCACAACAGGAACACACTCTATAAGCTGGGACTGGACTGTATACTTTTGTCCACCCCAAATGTAACTCCTTATTACCACTTCGGAGCAATATGTCTCAATTTAAGACCTCTGATACACTTGCACTTAAATTAAATCTCACACATCCACACACTTCTGGGAAAGCCTGACACAGATTTCTAGCTGTGCCCCTTCCCCAAAATAATACGGTAACACGCTGCCACCAATAATAGTGTCTGCATGGCCTTTAAAAGGGGTGTCCAATTATAAAAATTAGATATTAAAACAAATGATAGCAAATGAGGTAAAGTAGCCAGGATTTCAAAGTGGCCTGGAAAGTTATCAAAGCAGGTATAAGCACTCTCAAATCACTAAAGGAAACACTGATTGACCAGCCACAATGCAAGTTAATAAAAATATTTAATAGTGAGCAAAATTATTAAAAATATAAAACGGTAATTTCCAATAAACAAACTGAATTCAATTACCACAAAAATGAAATCAGTACTGAAGGAGAGAAATCCAAAATTTAGGAAAAACTGTGATTAGTTATAATTTTTCTTGCTGACTAAAGAACAATGTTCCTGATCTAAACTAAATTATTACAATAGGTCAAAGACAGGTGTACAGTTCTTGGCAAGTCCTTTTGGGTATCCACTGCACAGTGCAACTGTTAACTGCAACTGTAGCTGGCAATAACTGATTTCAGCTGTTTTCAGCAGGCTCTTTTGTAGACTATCTTAGCTGTCACAACTGCTCCATTTCTAATTTTCATTTCATATTTTGAAAAGCAAGCAACAACTGTTTACCAAAGTTCCTTTCTTTCAGCCTCTGACAGTAACGCACAGCAACTGTCAACATTCCGATGACATAATTTGCAGATTAGCCGATTTTAAGACAGTCTGCGTTTAGAATTTTCTTCACAAATATGTGCAGTTAGAAATATAAATGAGTACACTTCAAGTCTTTAAAACATTATGTACAAACAGATTATAAATCAACATTTAAGAACTTATTTACAATATCATAGCTAGTCATGCTGGCATATAATACACAGGTTAATCTGAAATTATCTACAAAAACTTCAGCCAGACATGCTAGCACCAATGATGGTGTCTAATTTCTTCACAATATGTATGTAGGTATATGTATACACATGCGAGCACACACACACACAAAAGACTGCATGAAGTTGATCATACCGTTATTTTCATCTGAAGAGGTAAGAAGATTGTTGAAATGAACTTTTCTGCCTAAAATGGCTTTTTATTTGGAAACATTTCAAAGCACAGTTTAACTTACATCACAGTAATTTAGACAGCAAGAAAAATATTGCCTTGATAATCATATAATGTTTTTATACCACTCAAAATTTTGTTTATTTCACTAAACCCTTTCTCTATTTCATCTTCCTTGTTTCATTCTTGTTTTTTCCTGCCTGGCCACTGCTGGTGATTCACAACACCTAGTGGGCACTATTGTTTTTTTTTTTTTTTTTTTTACTCTTCGCAAGTATATTACTTGATGGCACCCCTGCTTTCACCAAGCTAACCTACTCATCCCAAGAGGATGGGAGCTGGACATTACTTGGCTAGTTGGGGACCCTATGTCCATTGGCTCTTGCCTGTAAAGGGCCATCAGGTGTCCATTTCCCAGAGGGGGAGAGCAGGAAAAAGTGAAAGGAATGCAGCATTTTGCTGGTCCTGAGTGTTTGTGGCCTCCCCTTGCCAGTTTCTTTATGGTCTGCTATTGCTGTGTCCAGAGGAAAAATATGCCTCCCTATGCCCCATTCTGCCTGACAGCTTCTCCAAGCTCTGCTATTGCTTTTACCTGAGAGGAAATGTGCCTTCACACACCAAGTTCTTCTCCCCTTCTAATGTGATGACAGTTTGATAACATAGGCTTAAAAGGCTTGAACTCCACTAGGTATAACACTTATTGCCCCTGCTTAGTGTCACTCTTACGGAGAGCCAGAGATTCCACCCACCTCTCAGGATGAGTGAGCTGGCAACTCCACAAGGTGTAACACTTAGTACCCCTGCTGGGTATCACTCTGCTGGAGAGGCAGGGATTCCTACTACCCCTCAGAATGAGTGAGCTGGCAACTCCACTGGGTGTAAGACTTAGTGCCCCTGTTCAGTGTCAGTCTCCTGGAGTTATAGGAATTGGATTAAACTGGAATGAGATGTACAGAAAGATAGGGAATTGAAGAAAACTGAGACTGTATGTGTGAACAGGGAAGCATTGGATATTGAAGTGAATGAGAAAAAAAGAGGAGTTGGAAAAAAAGGCAGCAAGAGAAGAGACCGTATAAAAAATATTTGTAAAAGGATGAGAGGAAATTTGATGCAACTTAGAATTAAAAAAAAAAAAAAACAGGGTAGGGAAAGAAGATGATAACAAGGGTGTCTGTAAAAGAGCCAGGCTAGGCATAGGAAGAAGTGTGGGGTGAAAATAAGGTGAAGTAAGTGTTTTGGGGTAATAATGAGGGTAGTCCTAAACAAGGAAGCATGCAGACTGAAACCAGTGTTAGTAGTTGCTAGTATAAATATATGCAGTGGGTGGCACTAACCATATCCACTACTGCAAATCCAGAAAATAATGGCAAGGCTATGTCCAGAGAGAGAGAGTGACCAGTAGAGTGATGGTGTCGCATGGACCCTGAACACACAGTGCCACCATTTGTCCACACCAAATCATTAGATTAGTTTTCGTATTCATGCCTGGATTAGTAAATAAATCAATAGATGCCCAAAGGCCTTGTAGAAGTCGGCGTCCATTTAATATTCATATCTCCCATTAAGTACTACTTCAGTAGGGCATCTGCACTTGTTCCACCTGCGGAAGTTCATATAAAATTGAAGACTACTTGGATATTAAATGGCTCTCACCAAAGCATCTTCTCTTTGTGTCCGGCAACAGTTGACTCTAATAACATGCCCAGTTTACTCATAACTGAGGCCATTTTCCAAGCCAGAGAGAACTTTGCTACTACAATACCTACCATGAAGCTTCAAATCAGTAGATAAGTGCATGTATATTTATATTCTGAACCCTCATATCATATTGCTGGAGGGAGTGGTTTACAACAAATTCATAAATTACAATGAGACATTAAGATTATTCTTTTTTGGTGAGAGCCCCCATGTCTGTTAAGGCATTTGGCAAATTTATTTGACTTTTTCCATTCACTGACAACCAAGAGACAGTCACCATGCAGGCATCGGGACTTTTTGGCTGCTGTGTTCTGATATACCCCCTGCATGCCACATAAGCACTTAGGGGGAGTTTCTTTTAGTGGGTGAAGTGTGGGGCTGTCACTTACTTCTTCTAGTGATATAACCCCTCATGCATCCAATCTCCATTGCAGATTCACTAACAGAAGATGAATCCTCCAACATGCCCCTCAGCCACCCCCAGGGCAGAAGATCAAGTAGTCTCTCTTCTCCCTCCTTGAATGACTTCCACAGTGTTTGGGCTGTTGCTTGAACCAAAGAGAACTGGGTCATTTTCAACATGGCATCTATCTGTATAGTGGACCCAGCCTTCTGTGGTTTTCTTTCTGACAACTGACATGCCTTCTGCATAGAACTTGCATGTCTTTCGGTTGTCTGTGTAAGCTTGCATGAAGGGCTCTGATTTCTTTCTGCATCTGAAAGGCATGTCAGCTGAAATGGTAGTTCTTTAAATGTGCCTGTTTGTGTGGGTGCTGGGGCATGCTGGAGAGTGTGCGTTAATACATCCACATGTACCTTCTGCAGTGGGCTACTGGCTCATCCAGAACCGGTTCCATTCTTTACATTCACTTGGTGCTGATTTCTCTGTGATCCTGAGCAGGATAAAGACAGTGTTACAGAATAACTTATTGAACTTTAATGTCTTGCTTTCCTCTAACTCATTTGCACCTCTAACACCTTTTTGTCCTGTCTGTGTTTAATATGACTCATTATAATTTCATAAAATTGTTTGGAAGTGGCCTCCTTAACCAAGCACATTTCTAGTAATGATGACTGCAGGGTGTGAGAAGTAACATGGCATTATGGATGCATTGTGCTGGTGGAAAAAATATATATATGCGATTACTTAATTATGTAATGTATATATTCTATGTATATATGTATACTTGGAATTACCAAATTATACTGACACACTGCAATATCAATGGCAAGAACATCATCCATAAAAGGCCAATAACAGAAATGCCAACAGTCAACTGCACATGCATGAGGAAAATACTTGCTGCATGCAACCAAACAAGACAAAACAAAAATATATATATATATAACATTTTTTTTTTTTTTTTTTTGCAGTGGAGCAAGCTCCCACCTGCACCCCCACGATGGCCCTTGCTAATTATATATACTAATTCTGAGATCACACAGTCCTTGGGGTAAAAGGGGTATATTTCCCCCACTCAAGCATTGTCGATCTATCACACCTGTCGACTTGTCTCATATGTCAACCAAATTTGTTTGTGTCTTTTGGCTTTTCCTGGTTAGGGGTTGCCACAGCGGAACTCCGATCCGCTAATGATTGGCAGTTGATTTTTACATATCGGCTTGCCAGGCCTGACGCACAACCTTCAACGAAGGTACGCCCATTCACACATGTCTCCACGCAGAAGACGCTCTAGATGAGAATCGAACCGGACAGCATCTTACTGTGAGGCGACAACGCTACCGTAGCACCACCACCACGGGTTGCATATGTCAACCAAATGTGGTTGCTAAATTGGCTGTTGACATTGTGGTCTGTCAATGTAATTCAATGGGCCCAAATACATGTCTCTTACATTTTCATAACTCAGTCTTTTGAGAGACATTTTAAATTGTCAGCACGGGATACAAAGAAATTCACTATAACTCTCCAAAATAGAGTACATTACTTTAGGAATATTGCAAGCCATCTGTTGGTCATTATGAAGCCATGCAGTATTTATATATTTTATGTACATACTACTAAAACCATGTGATTTACAAACTATTGTACAGTATCACCTGAATTCTTAGACGTTACTAGAGATTTCTAACTGATGCTTACACTGTACCTTCACTAGATTGTGAGATTCAGTATTGTTCATATTTTTCACTCTGTGTGCACATGGGGCATAATTTCCACATTTCAAAAGTATCCAAAAGAGAAAGGAATTGTTTGTAGTCTCTGGAGAGATCATGTTCACCTTTATAAGATTCCGTGCTGATAGTATGAATATGTATTTAACTTGCATTGTTTCTGAGTGTTGAAATTATGTTTTTGAATATTTGCACAATCTGTTACTTTACATTTTGTAGCATAAGATAGTACTGATGTAGTTTTACACACCATTTAATTACAATGATTAAAAAGTTTGCTGATAAACGTTTCTGTTTGTATAGTAAACATTGCAGTGAGAAGAAATTTTTGCTGAACATTGTGCTTTTTAAAAATAATTTACTGTAAAATGTTAAACGTGTTCAGTTTATTTGTTTTATTTTTTTTAGCTTGTTTTTCAGGCAAGGTTCATGATTCAAAGATACATGTAAGCTTATACAGTATCACACATAGCCATACAGTATGAATTAACAAGTCTGGGCTCATGCCCTTTTGATAGAATTGAGGCTGGACTTTTCTTGTGGTAATGCTCTAGTTTCTTGGTGTCTGTACTGCCTGTAATTTTGGTATGAAGGAAAACATCATTATGCGCTTCTGTAAAGTATATATTTGTTTGCTCTAGTATTTTTGTAAATTCAATACTCTCATTCAAAGTATATTATCTTTTCCAAGTTGGAGAAACTTCACAGATGTAGTTCATTTTATGTAGAAAAATAAAATGTGAGGTAAATGTTCTTACTGAATGTCTGATTTATTATAGCTGGAAGGTCATGGTTTCATTTATTCATGCATTTATTTATTTACATATTTATTCATTTTTGCCAAATGACTGGCATATTTCTTTGATTAACTGATAATATCCAGTTAATCCTACTGCTGATTCCTTTTTAAACATTAACTTGATATGCATTTGTTTTGGTGACTGCAGTTATTTTTTTCTGTATGCAAATGCTGAATTTATCAGTGGTGGTTCTGATTAAAAAAAAAAACTTGCATAGTTGACCTTTGAATCAGAAAAATTATTCTAGCAACTATAATACTACATCGTAATTTTTTGTAGTAATTAAATGTGGCTGTTTTTTTTTTTTTTTTTTTACATGTTTTGAAGACTATTTATTGTATTTCTTTAGTGTTCCTTTGGCGAACCCTAACCGGGAAAAGCCGAAAGAAAAACAACTCTAGTGTTCCTGAAATTTCTATAGTCCTTCAGAACTTTACATATTGATTGACACAGATGTTACCTTTTGTTCTGTGAAATTCCATCCTGTTTCATGCCTTTACTTGCTTATGTAGGTAGACTGTTGTTTAGTTATCTCATAGGGCTACCATTTTGTCCCCAGCCTTGAGCACAGTGCCTTCATAACCATGTTGATCTGTTCAGGTGAGGCGTATACATTCCATGCTGCAGCAGTATCCCAGGTCCATGCTGTAATTATTTAAATGATTTCCACAGTATGTATCAATACAGCACTTTTTGCCTGGAACCTAATTTAAATGCTTTCTTGACTCTTGTACAAAATGGTAACACCTCAGTGGCAAAGCTTAGTAGTTATGGACTGTAAATTGTTGTAACTGAAGTTAAATCGTTTCCAGGAAGTACTCAGTACCTCATTTTTATCAGTGCTATAAATAAAAAAACGCAGCTCACTTGGAGGATATATTAACCATACTTGTATTACCAGTAAGTAGCGAGCTAGATTCAGACATATCTGCTGCATACAAATTGGCAGGCTTATCTCCTAGGATATCCATAGACCTTTCCCTAGGAGGCTAGAAGCACCCTTCCCTGTGACCTTCTTTATTTCTCTTTCCATGTTGCCAACTGTCAATGCATCCTGGTTCCCTTGTCCTTTGTCTGGTCTACCTACCCCTTCTGAGCTCCTCCAGACTCCGAATGCTTTTGGCTGGGGCCAGTGAGTAGCTTAGAACTTCCATTGACCATGTGCCATATACTGTCTTAGAGTTTGTTTTTATTGGGAGCTATCCCCATTTCCCTCCCTGTATTATCTGGTGATGTCTGAGGGGCGTGTATGCAGTCGGAGGTCCTGGCATATTACCCAGCCACCAAAGCAGCTCAGCTAATGTTCAACCCCCTTCCCATACTTGTAACATGCCCTTCCACATACTTGCACTCCACTAGGGATCGGACTTGGGGAAACACCAAGGCAACTGCCGCACCCCGCAGGATGGACACCTCCATCCCACTCTTTCAGGAACTGAGACATGCAAGCTGCTAATTGAACTTGGGTTGCCTAGACCTTAGATAGGGCTTTATCCCTCTGTGCCATAATGCCTGCATTCCTATGACATAGGATAGTTTCTAATCAATTATGTATGCTCTTTTCTAGACTGTCTGCTATTTTTGTTCCTTGAACACTCTCCAAAACCAATTTCTAATCCACTTTCTTACCTTTCCAACTTTAAGCAGTCTGTAGCCTCTCCATCACCCTTGCAGATGAGGTCTGCTTATATGGTGAAGCTCGTGGCCATCTTTTTTTCTATTCAAGGGTCCAAGTTGTAGGGTTCATGTCCATTGAGGATGCCTACCATTGACAGAAAGAAGAGGCTGAATGCCTTCAACCAAACTAAATGTAGTCTTAAGTTGTATTGTCTCCTTAATTCCTTAGACATATTTTCCTTTCCAAGCCTTAACGACTGCCAAAATGGCATAACTGTGGTATCTTAACTTGTGTACATACTGACTAGCCCTTGCTGAATAGGATACAATTCCAGAAAATAACAAAATGGGAAATTACTTCTGTATTCCTGATGTAATCACCGAAATGCCAGTAAGCCACTCTTTTCTGTTTCCTTCATTTTATGAAGGTGTGCAGGAGAAAAGTCACCTATGATATGAGGTGACTAGCACCATCAAATTGAAAGGTAATGTTGATTCCATAATTAACACAAGTCCATCCTTAACGGGAACCTACCCATGCCATTGACTGGTGTCCATTTAACACACAAGTCCATCCTTAACGGGAACCTACCCATGCCATTGACTGGTGTCCGTGATGCTGATTCACTGCTCACACCTTCTACCTGTGCCTGCTGCAGTGCAATGGTCACATTCCCTCATTACTACATGTACAGGTCATGTTGGTTAACTTCGAATACCTTGACAAGACAGAGAAGTGTTTCAGCCCTTGCACCACTTTACTGACCACTAATATTCCTTACCATTGAACGCTGTTTATTAGCAAGTTGTAAATGCTGTCACCCCGCTGTCGTTGTGTATGAGTGTCCTTAATTGGAGCTGCTGAAGAAAGTAGGATATTCCCATGTGCTGTGACTGCCTTTGTGCCCATCCTCTGTCCCTCTTTCTCTCTCTGTCTCACACACACACACACACACGCCAGACAATACAGTGGAAGCACAGACTACTAGATCCTGTCCAAGGAATGGTGTCTTCAAATAGCAATATTTGCATTTAATTTAAAACCACAAATGTTTAGTTGATTTTTTTTCCCATACCCTGTTACTCCTTGTTTATATCTGGCAACTGTATCACATGTACAGTTATCCAATTGTAGACAAACTAATATGTTTTCTTTGTTTTGTGCTGTGGCTAGTTAAGTAATTTGGTCAAGCTTCAGTAGGTCTGGGTGTTTTATAGCTGTCTACTGAAGTCTCAGCTGAGGCACATTTCAGGCCGTGTGTGTGTCTGTGTGTGTCTGTGTGTGTGTGTAGGATACTTTCCCTTTTTTAACTTTTCTACTTAATTTAACGCCGACATGGGAGTCACAGGCTAAGCTCCACTGCTGTGATATTGTAGTGCATTCAGCATTGTGAATGATTAGATTTGTGCTGTATATGATTCATGCTAGGCACATGCAATGGATCTTTTGTCAATAAGAACTTATTGTACAACTGCAAAAAGAAAGCCTTTTTTCCGTCCATTAACAGTTTAGTTTTATTAGTCTTTGTATAGTCACTGTTTTATCATTGTCCTCAGAGGTCATTTTAGATCACCAGTTTTTTTTTTTCACATCCGTAACAGGGAGCAGAATCTTCTAGCATAATTAGAGTTGTGTAATATGCAGAAGAACCTGTGGTCCTGCAGTCCTGTAAAAGCTATGAGAACCTTAAAATATATGTAGTTAAACTTCATGTTGTGAACACTGGCATAATTTAGCAAGGTCTTCTGCTAAACTGAGCTAAAGCAAGGCAAGCATACCTATTAGCAATAGCTTTTGGTTAAAAAAAAAAAAAAAAAAAAAAAGATCTGAAACAAAGGACATTGTCTTATTGACCAAGTCAGAGATATCCAGTATGTGGAACTAACCCCTGATCAAAATCTAACCCCTTCAACTGCATATCTGTGGCTCTGCTTATAAATTCAGTAATGATGCTTCTCTTTTGGGTTAAATAGTCTGTGATCAGGGAAGATAAAACACAAGATGACACATACATTCCTCTACTTTGCCCTTTTCCAAGCATCTGTGGTTTTCTCCTTTCCCCAGATCTGTGCTTTCAGCAACACACAAATGGCCTGTTTTATTCCAGACTTGTTTTTTCTCAGAGTTTTCCATTACTGTGTTATGCTGCTAATATTTGGTGGTAAGAACATGAAGCTGTACCATAAATGGACCAGAAAGCCCATTTTTGGTCCACACCAGGGTATAATCTGGACTCTACAGTAATATGATTGTATGTGTGCCCTCCAGCCACAAAACCACTGCTCTGCATTGTTGGAGGACTTAAAGGAGAGCAGGTACTAGAAACTTTGTGTATTGAAGTGCAACGTATGGACCAAATGCAATGATTATCTCAAGATTACATGTCTTACTTGCATTCACTAGCGAGTTTGATAAATAGTACAGTTTTATCCCGTATCCCATAGGTGCTCTGTAGATGAGATGATGATTCTCCAAATTAATTGTAAGGTGTACCAGTCATCTTGAGCCAGTTAGCATATGTATGCATCCTTCCATCAGATGGTGCTTTGTTTCAGATTAGTCTC
Source organism: Protopterus annectens (assembly GCF_019279795.1). NCBI lineage: Eukaryota > Metazoa > Chordata > Ceratodontiformes > Protopteridae > Protopterus > Protopterus annectens. Next base: position 1,030,273,770 of record NC_056748.1, read on the forward strand.
ACTGCCTTTTTCTCAGTGAGTGCAGGACAGGTTTTAGTTCCCCTGCGATCCTTAAATGGGCTATTGTGAGTGTATGAGGGGAATGTATGCCAAACTTCTCAGTGTTCCTGCTGCTGAAAATGTGAGTATGATCGGTTATATTAACCTCAGTTTTTTTGCTAATATCAAAGTACACATTCCATATGAAGGGATGGTGAGTGGGTAGATGGATGGATGAACGTATGGATGCCATATGACTATTGACTCATCCCAGATGTCCATGCTGGGTTCAAACTGCAGGTACCTGCTTGAACATTATCTACCTTTATTTCCCTTCTACTATGTTATGTTACTTATTCACTCAGCTTATTGATTCCTTCCCATTGTATCTATCTTGTGTATTAATATTTTGCACAGATATTATCACATAGTCTGTTAAACGTTTTGTGCTCACCATTTCTAGTTCAGTCTCTGCTCACTGATACAAGTCACTTTTGAAAATGCCCTGTATGTTTCTAAATACTAATCACCGCACTTAATGTTAACCTTTAAATCCCATTGGTAGAATTCATCCACACAGGTAACTTGAGGTAGTTCGGTCATATTGATCTTATGATTGGTCATCACAGCTGTGGTGAAAAGCGAGTGAAATACCATGATGGACTAAGTATGCAGTTACACTACAGTCACTATTGTAAGGAACTAACTGACTTTAGTTAACCTGTACCCCAGACATAAACTTCTTGTATAGATAACTGCATTGTACGCACATGGATGTAGTATTCATTTTTATATAATTTATCTCTGTCACCTTATGTGGAGGTCTTGTTTCCCAGGTCATCTCTGAAGACTGGTTATGGTCAGAAGGCAGCTACCTGTTCAACAGAATTAAAGGAAATTTATTCATTTTAATGTAGCTGCTTTCAAGTCACTTAATATAAAATATTACCTACATACATATTTGTTCCCAGAAACCCTTCGTTACCGTACGATTTCTTCATTTTCTCTTTCACTGCCAAATATCACAAAAACACAACTATTTTTCCCATATTCAAATGCCATATTGCATCAGAAAACAATATTTCTTAGTCTGTATGATATAAGCTAGATATATCCTGTTTGTAGTTTTCTGTATAACTCTCCACAATTTTGCATGCCGAGACTATTTTGTCGAGATGTCAAAAGTACTTTAGGCACACATAAATGTGTTTTTTTCAGAGTGTTAGTTTCTGAATTAAAATTTATAGAAAGGAGGTTTTATTTATTTATTTATTTAACATTTGTTGACCGGGAAAGTCCAACTAGGTTCCACAGATCCTGTTCTCAGCGGAGGGCCAGGGAAAAATGCTCCAGCAGCATTTCTTTAGAATGTGGGAGGAAACCCACGCGAATGCAGGGAGAACATGCAAACTCCACACAGAAGGCACCCCAGCCAAGACAGCATTAACCGCTGCACCACTGCGCCGCCCAGGTGATGTAGAATTGTAAGTGTGAACTTAATATAGTGTCTCCACATTTATATAAATGTAAGTTTGATTGCAGTGAGCTGCAGCACCTAACAAACCAAGGCATGATTTATAGAGGCGGTTTTTGCCAATGTGCAAGGCCTGAAATATATTGAGATGCAAATGAGAAATGTTGCCAACCGTAGTATGCTAATAAGGTGGTTTTGCAGTTCATAGTCCAACATCCCTGCAGTATCAATATCCACTGTTAAATGTAGTGCTTCACCTTTGTTATTGGAGTTGCAATCCACAAACTTGTTGGTCCAAGTATGCACAAGCAACTGTCTGACACACAAATAAATTATTTTCACCAGCAACCCCTTCAGTAACCTACCCCAGCATGCACAAGCACCAAAAATGAAACATTCACTCAAGTGACCCCTTCCATAAAATGACCCAGTATGCGCAAGCACCATAATGAAACATTCTCCCAGGTGGACCCCTTCAGTAATATGCCCTAGTATGCATAAGCTCCAACTCCACTCCCCTTGCATGTCTGCATTCTGACAGAAACCTACTGCTTTCTGGTGTTACTTCAGGGCTATTTACACACTTTGTATGCCGATGAGATTATAATAGATCAAACTCATGCACATACATGTAAAACCCCTTCGCATACATGTAAAGCCCCTTAACAATGTAGTAGCTGTCCCTCTATCAGTTATGAGTTAATCACATTACACATTTCCGATGGGGGGGGGCATGTTAACAAAAAGCCCTCCACATCTCCATAGTCATCCTGACAGTCCGGGATTTCCATAACCTCGTAGCGTCAGTCTTCTCAGATCACTTGTTAAGAAAATTCTAAGCTTTAGACTGTGAATACCTCCCACAGTCTGAAATTGCTAAGGACCAACAGCTTTAAAGACTTAAAACAACTATAATGTGCTTACTTTCACTTTACATTTAAATATTATCCCATGCAAAAGCTTTTTAGCAACTAGCTAATAGCAACAATAAGGCAAAATCTGGAAAAAAAACAGCACACTGCTTCAAGTACCAAATGAATTCTACAAAGCCAGTGACCCACAGCACTACCTTTGGAGGTAAATGCAGAAAAAAGCACAACACATGCTATGTGCAGGAAATGTCGTGTTATAAGGATATAAAGTGCATCATGGGAATAAGAAAAATCACGCCAGTATGGCAGGCAACATTATGGGCAGTTTTGCTAATAACAAATGAATTATAATAAATACTTAGTGATTCTGAAGAATAGTATTTCATACTCTATCAAGTTACAATGAAAGTAAATAGTTCTAAGGTTCTTGGTGGAGTTTCCATTTAAATAAACAATTGAACAAATAAAGATGACAGAAGTTGGTGTAATACAGTTATTTAAACAAGGCAAAATTTATGAAGCTTCTGTGGTGCTTATATACTTTTAATAGTGAACAAATGAATTTGCTTACACCAATGCAAATCATGTGCAATTATATTTTAATATTTGTTCTGTTCATATTTTGTTCTAATGCTACTTAACAATGCCTATTATTATGCTAGTCTTTTTCCGACTGAGCTTGATTCTGGTTTTGTTTCTGCTCCACATGCTAAAATTCTACATTATGAAATTATTTCAGCATGCCAGAAGCACACTCTAATAATGATCAGGCTGAATGAATGCACACCACCTGGGTAATACTGTGTATTTCAAGTTTTAGTGTCATAATACAGCAGTATGTGTCTGTAGCTAATTAGCAAAACTCTAAAAATGCAGTTTTGATGACTGATGACCCATCGAAAAGTAAATATCTGTAGCCCTAAAGAACATGTCGGACACTGCAGATAGATTAAAAAAAGAACTGTCTGATGTAGTGTTGTTTTTCTGCCTGTGAAACAGTGTACATCATACTTGATAAAAAGTTTGTCCTTGGCTGCTTTCTTAGTATGCACAAATATATATATATATATATATATATATATATATATATATATATATATTTTTTTTTTTTTTTTTTTTTTTTTTAATATTTAAAAATTGTTCACACAGGTCATAAAAGGGATGCCTGCTTGAACATAAAGAAGAACAATCCCATTCACTTAAATTTGTTTCAATATATTTATGTTCTAAGTGCATAAATATGTAATTGCTAAACATTTATAACCTTGAATAATGCAGAAATGTCCACGTTTTTGTTTTGTTCCTGTTAGTGATTCAAAACGTGTCATTCCCAGAATTAACAGAAATAAAAGAATGCTTGAGCAAATGTCTGGCTTTCTATGGAAGACATAACTGTAGACAAAACAGGGTAATCATGCTAAACAAACACTTCATCCTTTCTGTATTTGCATCTGTCTAAGTTAGATATTTTCTTCAGTTCATCTTTTCCTTTTGAGTTATTTCTGTGAAATTGATTTGTTTAGCAATGTAGTACTGTTTTGTATTCATGTAACTGTGTGTGCTTGTATGTAGGTATATACATGTTTGCATGTATGTGTGTGTGTATATACACATGTCTATATATATATATATATATATATATATATATATATATATATATATAGTCACATGTTCATAGTATAAAACATCTGTACTACTGGCACAAGTGATGAAATAAACATGTGATCGCAGAATGTCAGCATTACTTTTATGGTAGGTCCCAATACAGTAGAGTGTGGTAATTTACCCGTTTTCCACTGTTGTGTATTCTTGGAGTTAATAAAATAATAAAAAATGCACCAAAGCTGCAAAAAGACTCTTCCTTTAAGAAATAAAATAACATTGAACACTTTTGTCTCTCTAATAGGAGATTTCATCAGAAGAAGTAACAGTACAAGAATTGGCATTTAATTGGCCTAAAAATTCATAGCATTGGCTGATTATTAGCCTAATCAATTTGTTACTTAGAAATCACATGTTATTGGTAGCCATGTTGCATAGGAAAGTGTAATTTTTTTTTTATATAAAAAAATAATACTGAATATAAATTCACAAATTACCAGACTACATGAAAAAATGTTTGAATCGAAAAATAAAAGTAATAAATACATATCACCATTAACAAGGCAAACAACCATAATTTATAATCTGTCTGCCCTCTCTTTTTGTGCTGACTTTAAAGAAATACAGTCATTCAGACATGGGGGAAATCTAGCTGCTAATCTTAGCTGCCATTGCAGTTCTTTCTTACTCAAAATATTCTTCCAGTCACCCCCCCCCCTTGGTTCTATATGTATAATTTCCAACATACCAAACTTGAAATGTGAAAAACCTTGGCATATTTTGGAATGTCTATAAAGGGCATTTGTTTCTTTTTTGTTTTTTATATCATTATCGTGTTCATACATTCTGTTTTTGAGGGCTTGCTCTGTCTTGCCCACATAGAATCCTTTACACGTCTCGCAATAAGCAAGATAAACAACCCTTTCTGTATAACAGTTACCTTTCATGAACTTTACTTTGCTCAACATACTGTTACCCAATGTTATAGCACTATGTTAGTATGAACATTGGGAACATCTAACACAAGGTTTACTTCCTTCACTTGTAAATTTATCTGTTTTATTCTCCATTAGTGATTTCATATTTCTACCCACTTCATTAATAAAAATGGGCTTGTCTCCCACAACTTTATTTACATCTCTCTTAATTCTAAATATATTCCAATTATTTGATATAATTTCCCTTGTATCTTTGGAAATTGGACTGTATTGTGTAATGCAGGCCTTTTCAAAGTTGTTTGACAAAGTATTATCTACCTGTCGGTCCTAAAAACTCATACCTAATAAAGGCTTGTATTTTTTTCCCCATTCTCGTAATACCCCTTCTAAAATATCTTCCAGTAATTTTCCTGGGTATTCCCTCTCCAAAAACATTGTTAACTGGCGGAATTCCTTTTCAGCATCACTATACTCAGACGTCATATGGGCTGCTCGAATAGCCTGTCCTTTAACCATGCTTTTCTTTTGTGTAATAGGATGGCAGCTGCAGAAATGAAGGTAGGCATTACAGAAAGTGTTATTCCTATAAATATTCGATATAAATCCTTGATTTGAATGAAAAATGGTAATATATAACTGTGTGGATTATATTCATAGGTAAATTCTAAAAAAAGATTGGTACTGTTAAAATATTCTATGAATTAAGGTATTATTTCTGTACTATCCTGCCATAAAATAAAAATGTCATCCAAATATCGAATGTATAGCTTAATATACTTATAATAATTACTTGGAAAAACATATTTAGATTCCCATCCAAGTAATACTATATTGGCATATACTGGTGTGCATGCTGCTCCCATGGCCACTCTTTTGTTGAAAGTACTGGCCTTCAAAATAAACAAAATTGTTTTCTAATATTGTTTTCTAATATTAATGGCATAAGTTCACTAATTATATATATTTGGTCATGCAAGAAGCCTGAATGGGCTAACAAGGTCTTGTCAAACATTTCTAGTCCTTCCTCTTTAGGGATTAGGTTCATAAGTTCATAGTTTGGTACTAGGCTATTGGTCCTAGGGCCTATATAAGCCTAACCAAAGGTACCCTGGCTTTCGCCACCCAAGAAAATTATTTTCCTGTGCCACTGTCAAGCAGAGCCACAGAAGTGATCCCCGGGGTGAATTTCCTATCTCCCATCCAATCATCAAGATTTTTCTTGAAGAGCGCTAATGAGGAGCTTTGTTTGATATAGATAGGTAGTTTGTTGCAGAGTATGGGAAGTCTCTGGGACAGGAATTTATCCCTCCAGCATGTCCTGTTTATTGTGGTGACAAGGTTTAGGTCCCTAGACTGTGTAGCTCGTAAGGATTGGGATTTCTTTAAGTGGAGCATGTCTAAAAGCACTGGGTTTGACATAGCTTTGTGTGTTGGGCAGAGATCGCCTCTGAGTAGGCGATATGCAACGGAGTAAAGCTGCAGTTTTTTGAGACTGTCTGCATAGGGTCTGTTTGAGGCCAGTAATCCTCTTTGTGAGGTATTTCTGTGGCCTTTCTAGTTGTAGATGTCTTGTGAGGTACATACCAAAAGGGGCATTGTACTCTATAATGGGTCTGAGTGACGAATAGAGGGGAACAATGACCTTTTTTTCATGGATGAGAAACCTTTTGTGAAGAGGTGTGCCATGTAGAAGGATTTCCTGACTACTGTGGCGATGTGATTATCAAAGGAGAGACTACTGTCCACTTGTGTCCCAAGGTCTCTCATCACACTTTCAGTGTTAAGTAGACTACCGCCTATGTGGTAGTTCATAGGTACTGAGTTTTTACAAAAAGGGATGACAATGAACTTTTTGGCATTGAGCTTGAGGCCATGGCGTTGACACCAGGCATCTGTCTCAGCGAGACCCTTTTGTAGGATGTCCACACCTTTTGAAGTTTTGATTATGGCTCCTAGTTTGCAGTCATCTGTGAACTTCATTAGCCAAAGACCTTCTGTGTTGGCCTGTACTTCAGAGAAGTAGATACCAAACAGGAGAGGACCCAGGGCTGAACCCTGTGGTACTCCATTTGTGACTGGTCTGAAGTTGGATGTGGAGTCTGCTACATTCACAGTGTGGGTTCTGTCAGTGAGCCAGTTGGCAGCCCATCTTGTGACATAGGGATTTATACCTAGTTTAGTGAGTTTATCTATAATTCCAGAGTGGGGGATGGTGTCAAGCCTTGGCGAGATCTAGATAGGCTGTGTGAACCACCTTACCCTCATCTATGGCTTTGGTGACTGCTTCAAAGAAGTCTATCAGGTTTAGGAGACATGATCTGCCTTTTACAAACCCGAACTGGGTGAGGTCCTGAGTTTGGAGATTACCAATGTCATTGTTTATAAGTTCCATGATGATACGTTCCATAACCTTGCACACCAGGCTCATTAGGCTAATGGGGTGGTAGTTTCCAGGGTCTGTGGTGGCTCCCCCTTTGTGGAGTGGGATAACTGTTGCTGTGCACCATTCAGTTGGCACATAGCCTGAGGTGAGGCTATGATTGAACATGGTACTTAGGTGGGGTGCCAGTTCATTCTGTAGTTCATGTAGAACACAGCCTGGGATGTCATCAGGTCCCATGGATGCTGTGTTCTTGGCTTTGGATAGTGTGTTTTGTACCTGTGCAGCCATGATTACAGCAGCTTTGCATTCTTCTGCTATAGAGATGGGCCCTTCAGGGGATGACAGGGGGTAAAGTTAGCACTGAATCTATCTGCCAGGATGTTGGCAATATCAGTTGGTTCTGTATATTTAGTGCCATTGTGCTGTAACTCAGAGCAGATCTGAGTGTTGCCATTGAGATTCTTGACATAGCTATAGAATGCTTTGTGGTTGTCTTTAGAATCAGTGTTGATTTTGTTTTCGTAACTAGCTTTGGAGGATTTTATGAGGGATCTCAGCTTCTTACTGAGGTTGACCAGGGAGCTTCTCCAATCATGGGATTTTACTCTTTTTTTTGCAACAGTTTCTTTCTTCTGTTGTAGAGTTTGTTTATGGCAGTGGATCACCAGATTGGCTTCCTTTTTTTGGAGGATAGCATCTTGGTTCTGTTAGGGATTGCACGATCCATGCACTTGTGTAAGTGTTTATAAAGTGCATTTGTGTAGGATTCAGCAGTCATACCTCTATTGTCCGTCAGCATGGGTGTCGTGAAGTTTGCCACTTCTGTCTTAAGAAGCGTGAAGTTGGCTTTGGAGAAATTTTTTACTCTGGTTTCCCTAATGAGGGGTAGGGGAGAGATGTGGATGTCTAGGGTTATTAGCTTGTGGTCTGATCTGACCAACGAGGAATTGACCTCTGGTGTAGAGCACCGGTTGCCCATGTTGGTAATAACCAGGTCTAGGATATTGCTGCCCCTGGTGGGGGTGTGGATAAGTTGATCCATGGCACTGGAATTTATGAATTCCAGAAAACGTTGAGCACAAGAGTTTGTACATGAGTAGTTTTCCCAGTTAATGGTAGGGTAGTTGAAATCGCCCATTATTAGGGTGTTAGGTTGTACCCTAATATTTTCCAGTGTATTAAAAAATGAGGAGTGGGAATCCTGGGGCATGGTGGGGCATCTGTAGCAAGCTACAGTTTGGATTGCGGTCTTGCCCAGAGTTAGTTGCACTTGGATAATCTCGGATGCATTATGCTGAGCAACTAGCCTGGAGGTGTGAATATCCTTAATGAATATGGACACGTCTCTGCCTTTAGTGTTTCGGTCCAGGTTAGGTGGCTGAAAGGTGTGGTATGAATTATAGCCTGGTAATGCAGGGGTACTCTCTGGAGCCTTGAACCAGGTCTCTGTCACTGCGCAGATGTCTATGTTCTCCATTTTAAGGAGTGCCTCGAGTGAGTGCATTTTGAGGTTTAGACTTCTAGCATTGAGTAGCAATACCCTCAGATTCTTCTTGCCTGTATCTGTTAGGGTGGTGAATTTGTCATTTGAATCTTGCCTAAAAAAGGCACTATAGGGGTGGCTAGAATCTTAGCCAGTATCCAGAATCCCAGGGGTGAGAGGTGCAGGCCATCTCTGGAAAAGCATTGTGGTTTGTCGATCATGTCATCCCAGTCAGACAGATACTGGATCCCCTTAGAATGACACCAGAAGCTTAGCCAATTGTTGAAGTCAATCATTTTGTTCTTGTACTGTGGTATCATTCTGGGTGATGGCAGGATGCTACTCAGGGCTAGGGTCATACCTGCCTGGGCTACAAGATTGGACAGCTCCTCCATGTCCCTTTTCATGTAGTCCAAGGAGGTACGGCTCAGGTCATTCACACCAACATGGACAATGACAGTCATATTTGTACTTGTGGAGTGACCCGAGTGCATGCGTTATGTGGCGGATCCTGGCACCCGACAGGCAGCTGACAGAAACTTTCTCCTTGTTTAGTCTGGTGAATGGAACATCAGTGTTCCTGACTATAGATTCACCTATGACTAGAGTGTTGGGTACGTTGTTATGCCTTATGGGCTGTGGTTGAGTGGCACACTGAGTCTTTGGGCTTTGTGTCATTTGGGTTGTGTTGGGGGGGTGGGGGTTGCTTGTGTTTCTGCTTTGGGAGGTCCCTGTTGCTTGGGCAGGTTTTTACTGAGAGCCTCTGCGAATGTAGGTGTGTGTTTTGTGTTTCTATGTTTGTGTTTTATTGGTGTAGGTTTTGAGGTACTATGTGCTGAGTGTGGTGTGGTGCAAGTGTTTACCTTCTCCTCTTGACTGTCTAGTCCAGTCTTGGGTGAAGAGAGCTTTGCTTCCAGTTTGGCTATATAGGTGCATCTCTCACAGGTTGTAGTGTTGGGTGGTAGGAGGAGAGGGTTGTCTGTGTACATGAGGCAATTACTGCATTGCCCCAAGATGCCCAGATTCATCAGGTGGACAGGAGAAAACACCGGGAGCTGACCCTTAGACATGCTTGGATAGGTGCTTATTTGTTAAGTACTAACAGTTTTCCTCTAGACAGTGAGGAAAGTTGAGTGATGTAGTAATTTCTAGCTTATTTAGTGCTTACAATAAGTTCTGAACAAGTGCTGAGCTCAAAGAAACAGACATGAGTGCTGAAACAAAAAACTGGCTAGTTCTAAGAAACAAAATTAAGCTATAAGGCTTCCCTCCAACTCAGAAAGGCTTGGGGGCCTAGAAGCCTACAAATAGTTCTGGACACAGCAAATCTATATCCATATTAGACTACCCACAGGAAAGGCAGGAAACAAGCTTAGAATTTTTTTTTTCCAGTGGAAAGAGAGAAAGGAGTAGCAGAAACTAAGCTGATTGGCCTTCTCAAATGTTCTCCCTGTATTGGGTAGAATGAGGTAATGACACTAGACTGGGGGGAGGGTCCCATATCAAATTTACAGTAGGGGTGGGCAACTGCAAAGCCACCAACTAGAAGAACACCATACCAATAGGGAGGGAGGTTGGGAAACAAACTGCAGAAATGTTTCTCACAGTAGAAAAGCAGCAGTGAGCCTTTAAATGAAAGTTTTAAACAGCTAAAGGAGCCTCTAGAGAAAGTGTTTAACTGCAACAAATTATCAGAAACAAACAACCCAACAGATGCTTAATAAAAGTGGACAATTTCCAGTTAATACCTCACATACAGTGAAACTAGCTAGAAAAATATACAGTACACAAAGTGCTATAAATAACTCGAAAAAATAAGCAAAAAAACAGGATACTTAATGTTATATATTATAGATCCGAGTTTGCTCAGTGTCCTTCCTCTGATTAGCTCAGTGTGAAATGCAGGAATAGATGTTTGACATCTTTTGTCAGGAATGTTAAGTCTTGTGACCAAATATTTTGATATATATATCTATCATATATATATATATATATATATATATATATATATATATATATATCTATCATATATATATATATCTATCATATATATATATATCTATCATATATATATATATCTATCATATATATATATATATATCTATATATATCTATATAAATATATATATCTATATATCTATATATATATATCTATATATCTATATATATATATATCTATATATCTATATATCTATATATATATATCTATATATATAGATCTATATATATGTGTGTGTGTGGCTATACCTTGTGTTTTAGACCCTCCAGCTGCCACTATAGGCCTAAATGGTGGTTCATAGGTGTGTACTAGGCTAATGGCCTTGGGGCCTTTACAAGCTTAGCCATAGGATTACCCTGGCATTGTGCCACCTGACCTTAGTTCCTAGTGCCTCTGTCAAGCAGAGTCACTGGAGTTATCCCCGTGGTGAATTTTCTCTTTCTCATCCACTCCAGCTTTCTCTTGAAGAGGGTCATAAGGTGCTCTGCTTGACATGTATAGGAAACCTATTCCATAGCATGGGCAGTCTGTGTGTTATGAGCCTGTTCCTCCAGTACATTCTGTTGATTGTGGTAATGAGGCTGAGGTCTCTGGAGCATGTGGTGCGGAAGAATTGAGATTTGTTTAGATGTAGCATTTATACCAGAACTGGGTCAGACATGGCTTTATATAAGTCAAGCAGCGATCACCTCTAAGTAGGCTATATTAGTTTCTGAGTCTATTCATACAGGACAAGTGTTTAAGGCCTAATATCCTCTCTGTGAGGTACTTTTGTGGCCTCTCCAGTTGTTGCAGGTCTCTAGTGAGGTACATGGCAAATGGGGCATTGTACTCTATGATTGGCCTAATGAGGGAAGAGTAGAGGGAGACAATGACCTCTTTCTTCCTGGATGCAAAACCCTTAGTAATAAGATGTGCCACATAGAAAGGCTTTCTAACCACAGTGGCAATATGGTGATCAAAGAGAGGTTGCTGTCAACCTGTGTTCCCAGATCTCTTCTAATGTCTTTTGTCTTTAGTGGACTACCATCGATGTGGTAATTTTTGGGAGCTGGGTTTTTCCCAAAGGGGATGATAGCACATTTTTTGGCATTGAATTTAAGGCCATGGTTCTGACACGAGTCGCTGGTCTCAGTGAGGCCATTCTGTAGGATGTCAACATCACTTGGGGATTTAATAATGGCTCCCAACTTGCAATCGTCTGTGAACTTTGTCAGCTAGAGTCCCTTCGTGTTGGCCTCGACTTGAGAGAAGTAGATACCAGACAGGAGAGGACCCAGGACCGAACCCTGTGGGACACCACTTTTGACTAGTTGACAGTCTGACTTGGAGTCAACTACTTTCACACTGTGGGTTCTATCTGTGAGCCAGTTTGCAACCCACCTATTGATATAGGGGTTCATCCCTTGCTTAGTGAGTTTTTCTATGATTCCTGAGTGAGTAATGGTATCATAGGCCTTGCCCAGATCAAGGTTGGCTGTATGAACCACCTTGCCTTCATCCACAGCTCTGGTAACTGACTCAAAGAAGTTGACCAGGCATGATCTATCCTTCACAAAACCAAACTGTGAGGGAACCAAAGTTTGGAGAATTCCTGTATCCTTGTTTATTAGGTCCATGATGATATGTTCCATAGCTTTGCATATCAGACTCATCAAGCTAATGGGGCAATAGTTCCCAGGGTCTCTAGTCATTCCTCCTTTGTGGAGAGGGATGACTGTAGCAGTGAGCCATTTGGTAGGGACAAAGCCTGAGGTGAGGCTATGATTCAACAGAGCACACAGGTGAAGGTGCCAGTTCACTCTGTAGTTCATGTAGAACACAGCCAGTGATATTGTCAGATCCCATAGAAGCTGTATTCTTGGCCTTGGACAGTGCTGTTTTGACCTGTGCAGCAGTAATACTGGGTGCCTAGCAATCTACTGGTATTGTGATTGGCCCTTTGGGGGGATGAGAGGGGTAAAGTTGGCACTGAATCTGTCGGCCAGTATATTGGCAATATCTGTTGGCTCTGTATAGGAGGTACCATTGTGCAGCAGCTCTGAGCAAATCTGGGTTATTGCCATGGAGATGCTTTACATAACTAGAGAAGGCCTTGTGGTTGTCTTTACTATCTGCTGCAATTCTGTTTTTATAGCTAGCTTTAGAGGATTTGATGAGGGATCTCAACTTTTTGTTAAGGCTGATAAGGTCTTGGACTTCACCTTATTCCACATCTGTTTCCTCCTTCTGTTGTAGAGTTTATGGCAGGGGACCACCAAATTGACTTCCTTTTTTTTTTGTGGAGAGCGTCTTTGTTCTATTGGGTATGGTGAGATCCATTTGTGTATGTGTTTATACAGTGCATTGGTGAATGATTTGACAGTCATGCAAATATTCTCCATTTGCATGGGTGCTGTGAAATTAGCCACCTTAGTTTTTAAGAGCTTTGGAGAAGTTTTTCATGGTGGTTACCTTTGCGGGGGGTGGGGTGTTGGGGTGTGAGAGATGTGGATTTTCAAGGTGATTAGTTTGGGTCAGATCTTACCAGGGAGGAGTTGACTACTGGTGCACAGCAACAGTCGCCCATGTTAGTACTGACCAGGTCAAGGATGTTGCTACCTCTACTGGCGGTAAAAATGAACTGGTCCAGGGCATTGGAATTAATGAATTCCAGGAAACATTGGGCAAGTGTATTGGTACATGAGTAGTTTTCCCAGTTAATGGGGGCTAGTTGAAGGTTCAGTAATGTTTCCGTGTATCTTGGGAATACCGGGGTGGGATGTTGACATAATGGTTAAGGTGTTTACCTTGCAAACATAAGGTGCAGGGTTTGATTCTCACATGGGGTAACTGGCTAGGCTGAAAAAGACCCCCAAGGGCTGTTAGCCTAGTACTAATCTATGAATCTATATAGTAGGAGCCATAGGATGTGTATTAACTAACAATCGATGGACATCCAGGTTTATATGCTGACCTAATAAATATTCCTCCAGGTATGAATCTGTATGTCTGTAGGCTATATTTATTTGATTGTTATAGACCTGAGCATAATTTTGTTCATCAAATAAAATATTTTCCATAATATTGGAATAGTCTGTGGTTTTATACAAGACTGTTCCACCTACCTTGTCATGAGTCATAATGCGTATATTCTTAACTTCCCTTAATTTACACACAAGAGCATATTCATCTTTATTCAAGTTTCCAAAAGTAGCCTTTTATATGTGCCCACAAATTATAAATATCTTCTGTTACTGTTTTTTCAAAACACATCCAATAAGGGATGAAGAGGGGGGTTGATGATGCTATTTTTTCTTAAAACTTTTTGATACTGCATCCAGTTAGAATCAGGTTCTTCCACTGGTTGTGAAAAGAAGACACTTTAATTTTCTAATATAGATATGAAAGTGAATCATGCTGCCAGCGAAATCAGGAGTCTTAGTAGGAATATACTTGAAAGCTTTAGAAAATGAAGAAAAAAAATTCTCTTGCAATAACCTTACCTATATAATTATATATTTTAAAGCCTTGGTATTCATGTACAGTTCCTGTTTCAGTGGTCATATGCTGAAAAGAATTCCCTTTTTTAATGTCTTCTTCTCCCCCTTCCCTCTGCAGGGATTCTCCTCTGTACCTGCCCAACATAATTTGATGTCTGTTTGGTCTCTGCATTCCTGTTTGCTAACCTTTCTGAGCCGCAGAGAATAGGAAAATCCTCTTGAGCGAATTCCGCATCTTGCCTACTGTGTTCTTCATAAATAACCGCCTCACCTCTTGAGACTGTTCTAGTATCATAGTTTTCTATGTAACTCATGAGAAGAATGCTTGTCTCGAAATAAACTATGCGTAGGATATGCCATGTTGGTCTGGTAATGTTTGGTATCTCTTTCTTACTTTCTTTTCTTTTTTAAAAATAAAGCATTACACTTTCTTTCTACTTTAAAAATAACTTTTTCATATAAATCTTCATACTGGGGAAATAACAGGCCTGTCACCAAATTTCTCATTCATTTGTTCATTATAAAATAGTCTTATTCAACAGCTCCAAACCCTATATATCAAACATACATATATAACATTGTCATCCTAAAACGAACCTTTTCTTGGAGTTGGTTTATATAGTTAGCAGGGGGGGTTGGGGCAGTTCAGAAGGATTGCCCCAGGAAAAAGTCTTTTTTTTTTTTGTTTTGATATTTTGAGTTTGCATTTGTGTTTCTGTTCAATACTTAGAAGTACACCGTGTGTGTATATGTGTGTGTGTGTATGTATGTATGTATATATATATATATATATATATATATATATATATATATATATAAATATATATATATATATATATATATATATATATATATATATATATATAAATATATATATATTTTTTTTTGCAGGCTACAGTTTGCTTTTTTGCTGGGTTGAGTTTTGATTGCCTTTGTGCACTTAACTTTCATACAGTTTCTCTGGTGATTGTGTTTTAGATTTATATTATACCTGTAGGTCGTTATGTATATGGGTGATTTATCTTATACCTGTAGGTCTTGTATGCATATGGGTCTTTGTAAGCATATACTGAATATTTCAGTTGTTGACCTACTTGTGACTGAAATACCTTATAACAAATACTAATCATTTGTAATGCTGTATATTGTAAATGACTTCATCCAGCATAGTAATAATTTTCGTGCTACATCTTTAACAATAGTACATTTACTACTACACCCCCGTAGAAACTCCATTAAGCAAACATGATGATAGTTCTGCAGTCTTCACTACTGATGTGAGAGCTATTCTTAGACAAAACCAGATTCAAACTAGTCTCCTACTATAACAAGTCTGCATGCAGCCAGTGTCAAGCAGTTATATGCATTTATAGTTCTATGTTCTAGTTGTATAACTATGCAGTCTTTTTTATTTGATTATTAAAGTGGCGCAGCCTTTTTAATCTGGTAGAAAATTGCAGAAAATATTATCTTTACATGGGAACTATGTTCTCTATACTCCTAACTTATTTATACTAACTCCACAACTGCAGAAACAGGAAAAGCTCACCTATAATGAATCACTTCTGGCATGTAATAACATTTGATAGCAGGGATTTAAACGCACATATGGTGCATTACCCTGGCAAACGTTACTAGACACAAACTAATCCAGATTTGTATGTTGTACTGATTGCCACATCCCTCATAATAGCATGTAATGGTAACTTCATCACTCAGTAATTAGACAACCCTCACGGTGCACTTGACCACAAATGAAAGTATAAACTATATTGGTATGGGGAGATGAGGTCAGAAAATATTTTTTCTTCTGAAATAGTCTTATATACTAAAGGAATTGAACAAATAAATGTCGGACACTGTTCAGTGCTTAAGTCAAATGACAAAATGCAGAATCCCTTTTCATCAAAGAGAAATATCAATTTGAAATCTCATCAAAATTAAAGTAGTTACACTGTTAGTGATTTTAAGGGGGGCAAGGGCTGGTTCTCTTCTCTGCACAAACATATTTGCTGTGTTTTCAAATATTAGTGTTTACAGATATGGAAGGGCTTGATATTCTGTACAAATACCACTAACATAGTAGTCCTGATTTCAGAAGACTTGTAATTGGAATTGCTCAGTTCATATTTTAATATTTTGTACTACGCCCATTGTTAATTTTGGTACAGTGAGGAAAATGATTTTTTAATCGCACTATATCTAAATAATTAAAAAAGATAAACATATAAAATAAGATTGCTAGCTCTTTTCGCAGACGTGTGCTTCTGTTTTTATGATCAACTTTAATTGTTTCAAACAATGGATTGGTGAGTCATTATACCTTTATTGCTATGGGGGATTAAGAATGCATACTGATTTTCATTAGCACCTTTAGCAAATTACTTGGACTATTACAACACTGGTGTGCCAACTTATATTACCACAAAAATACAATGTTTCTCATCTGAGTCATTGCAGCAATGCTATTTTTGTAGCAAACGTTGATTACAAAATTAAGAACTCCTACTATGCAAAACCCTTGTGTTTTTTTGCTTGCAGAAGAACAAATACTTTTTAGGATGAACAACTGCTGTTAATGCTAAGCCATGCAATTTTTCAATTTATGTAGTCCTTTTAATCCCTGGTTCTGCTATTCTACAATATAATAGCTTCAGGGAGAGACGGCGCAGAAGAAATGAAGGTTAATGATAGTGTGCACTACTTTTTATTAGTATCCGAGAGAATGTGTAGAGAAATCATATCCAACAAAAGTTAAAGTTTTAGTTACTGCAATTATTGCTTATATGTAAATGCTCAAATTTTGTTTCGTAGTATAATTTTTTATAGGGAGCCACTCTGCTTTGCAAAATGTCCTTCAGTATTCCTGACATTGTCCATGAACAAGCCACTCTGCTATACACAATGTTCTTTTATATTCCTGACATGGAATGTTTCCTCGGGTGTTACTGGTGGATGTATTTTGGCATGCATGGCAGATTATCTTTTATTAAGTACTAATATATTGCGTATACTGTATGTTCTGAGTAAAGACATTACGCAGAAGTATTTTTATTTCTTTGTACTCCTTTTATCTATCTACCGCATGAACAAAAAGTCTGATAGTATACAATTAATAGTCAATTGTTTTCTTTATTTATTTTTTTTGCATTTTGCAAAATAAAATGGTAACTTATAATCTTACAAGTGATAGTATTTCTGTTACAGAAGTAGTTAGAACAATACTTTTGTGTGCATGTTTGTGTTTATGAACACGTTTGTATTTTGTCTCATCAGTAAGCAGACTAATTAATCGCATTATCAGCAGTTACTCAACTTATGTAATGGATTCCTATGAGCTGTGAACAAACCAATGAATACGTCTATTTCTTGAATAAAAAATTGTCATCACTAATTAATCTATTTAATCTTATAATTTGACCTCTATAATTTCATTAAATCAGGAAGAAAACTGTCAGTGTGAAGGTAATTATTTAAGTATTCTTTCAAAAAATATTGCTCAGAAATTTCTTTTCTTCCTTAACTAAAGTGACTTCTGCATCCAAAAATGAACCATAGTACCAATGTCACTAATTTCAAACCTTAGCCAGTCTGCACTGTTATTAATTTGTTGAATAAATTCTTCAAAAACACTTTTTTTGTATCCAGTCTGAATAAAAACTAGGTTGTCCATGTATCTTTTTTAAAAAAGTGATGAATTTGTATTTTGATAACTTCATTAAAAATTCATGTTCCCGCCAACACATTACTAAGTTGGCTTTATGCATAAACTTCCAAGAAAATGATTTCCATTTTAAAGATGTGTTTTTTGTGGATGATAGAATCATTTTTTTTTTTCATTTTCACTTAGGTAGTAATTATTAATGGTTTTAAAATAATCCCAATAATTATCTTTACAGTAATCTGTTTTAATTTTTATTATCTTATAATTTTGGATAAAAGCCCCTTTTCTGTAATATTTTGACAAATCAATATAGTTAAATGTTCTATAAATTTTGGAACCCCTCCCCTTTTTTTTTACTGATGACTGCATTAAGTTTATTCTCTTCTCTATTGAGTATCTATAGTTTTGGATATGTAGCCACATGTCATTGAGTTTTTTTTTTTTAATTAAATCTAAAGAATGTAATTTTTCTTTGACAATTAATTGAAGCTGGTATATTAGATGTTTTTCTTTAAGGATGGTCATTAAAAACATATTGAACTTAATTATGTTTTGTGTATACACTATAGGAAATATTAAAATTATCCATGCACTCTGTATTTTGTGTGTATAAAAATTGTAAAGCTGATCATTGACATAGAGATACAAGTTGAATTTATTGACAAACTTTGGTTTTCCAGTATGTAATCTTGTAATGACTAAAGGAAACTATTAGTTATTTTATTGACATTTGTATTTTAGTTGATTACTTTTAAAATGTATATATTCCTGAATGTCTTTCCATTTAGCTGTGTAATTATTATTTGTCCAAGAAGTAATTGTTTTTATAATAGTAGATGAATATAATTCGGTCAGGTAATGCTATTCCTCCATGAGACCAGCTTCTTAGATGATGTGTAAGTGCCAAGCTAGGTCTGGTGGGATGCCAAAGAAATCTAAGTATCATAGTCTCTTATATATTGTTTAGGAGTAGGAAGAGCTAATGATTATATTATGTATAAAAATAGAATTAAAATTTTTATTATTAAAAGTCTTTCTTATGTTGTAAGAAAGAATTTGTTCCATTTGCTAATAAGGTTTTTAATATTATGTAAGCAGTCACTATAATTTATATCAGTTATGTCTTTAATGTTTTTTAGATATAAATATCCCTAAATATTTTATCATCCTTAACTGTGTATTTAGATAAATCTTTTCCCATTAGAATTTTTACATAAATTTTCATTTTGTGTTCATTAAATGTGAGACCCAATTTAGATTGAAAATTATAGCTTCAAACAGGGTATTAAGGGAGTTTTATTGTCTCTCAATGTCAGTAGAATATCATCCACAAATAAAAGTATCTTGGAATTTATACTGGTTGAATTTTATTTCTTTAATTTCTGATTTTGATCTTATGTAATTCGCAAATGGTTCCATAATCAAAGTAAATAATAAGGGTGATAGCTGACAACGTTGCTTTGTTCCTTTATTAATCAGAATAGATTGCCAAACATAAGAGCCTATTTTTATATAAGCCAAGGAATTTTCATAAGGAAATTTTATAAGTTGCAGAAATCATGGTGAAAAGTTACATCCTTCCACGAACAATAAAAGTTGCAATTAACTGTATCGAAAATATTATTTATGTCTAGACTTACCATAAGACCTTCCTTTATATTTTTAGTGTAATCAATTGCAGTTAGAATTCTTTTGATGTTATCAAAAGTGTTTCTATTTTTTATAAATTCAGTTTGATCATCATTAATTGTGGAAGAAATAGTTGAATTCTCTGAGCATGCATAGACATGAGTGATTTGTAATCACCATGGCCTGTAAGAAGTGCATTCAGCTGGAACTTTATCTGTTTTTAATATTGGCGATATAAATGTATATTTCCATTAGGGTGGAACTGTTAAGTCTTTAACTAATTGAAAAACATCTAATAAAATGCTTAAAGCATTCTAAGGCATTAGCTTATAAAGTTTTGATATAATACTATCATTGTCTGGGGTTTTATTAGGTTGTAATGTATTTATTTCATTTGGAAGCTCTAACATAAATACAGGCCTATCAGTTGTTTTCAATTGCTGATTAATTTATTTTTAATATATTTTCTAACAAAAGTTTTTATTGCATCCTGTGAATTCATTACAGGATTACACTGATTTTGATAAAATTAGTTCTAAACTCCCTTAGAATATCTTCTATTGTGGTAACTTTTTTCTTATTATCTATGTAAAAGTCTTTAATGTTTGATTTAATTATCGTTTTGCTCTAGAAGCTATTTTACACTAATATTTTGGGTTTATTTAATAATTTGTTTTTCCCAATTTTTTTTCTTTCATTGAGATATTATTACTGTTTTGATTCTCTAGTTTTAGCTTGTAAATTTCCCCTGTATTTCAAGTAGTTCTTTATCCCATTGCTTCCTTTTTAAATAGTACCAGCTTATAATTTTTCCATTCAAATAAGATTTAAGAGCATCCCATACATAAACTTCTGACATTTCTTTTGCATTATTAAATTGCAGATAAGTTTGTATGTTATTGTTGAAGAATTATTTGAATCTTTTAAATTAGTTATATATGCCGGGATTCTTTTGATATGTGTATTATTGTTTTTCAAAAGAAATTCCAAATGTTATGGCATTGTGATCTGAAAGTGGACATAAAATTACTTTATCTGTATCCAAGTAGGTAGTTAAATCATTTGAAAGAAAAACTATGTCAATTCTTGTTTGAGTTCTATGTGTATTTGAAAAATGAGTGAAAAAGAGAGAATCATTAACTGAAAATTCATGAATATATTTAATTTTAAATAAGCTAATACAATTTATTAATGGTTTGACTGTGGCAGAAGTTATTAGTTTCCCTTTACTATTTGCATCTTTTCATTTAATATAGAATTAAAGTCTCCTGCTACAATTAGGCTACCCTTCGAATTTTAAGCATTCTGGTCAAGTTGAATTTTGGCTGTCTCAACACCTATACCAGGAATCCAGTATATGTTAACAAAGGTGTATATTCTTTAATTTCTAAACTAACTAAACAAAACATGCCTTTATCATTACTATATGTATTCAGTATATTTGGTATAGGCATTGTATTTTTCCACAAGATAACTCCTCCTCCTCTCCTTTATCTGTTTATATTGAGAACTAGCTGTGACTGTATATTAGACAACAACACTGTTTGGAAATCATAAAATAAAACGACGACTAAAGAACACTAGTGAATAACAGCTCTACTTTCATAAAATTTAATGAACAGTTCAACTTCTGTAGCGCCTCGGCCACAGCCTTTACAGAGTAAAAAAATACAAAAACTCACTCTAAGCAGTATATATAACAAGTCAATCAGTTAATACAATTAAACAATTAATCAATAAATCAATTGCATAAAAAATTCAAAATATTTAAAGCTATAACAGTCAAATAAAACTATGCCAATTACACTCCTTATTAAGTCCATATGGACACAAGGTATTATACTTCATAATAAGAAGTGATTCTTTTTGTCTTAACACACTTTTTTGAAAATCAACATTATTAAAATATAATGGTACATGTTCCAATATAGAAACTTTCATACAATCCATATTACCATGATGTTCATTGTTAAAATGTTCTGAGATAGGGCTACTCATTTTCTTATTTCTTACATCTCTGACATGTTCTTTTATTCTATAAGATAAAGCTCTCTTAGTTTCACCAATGTAATATTTTTTACAAGAGCAAAAAATAACTTAAATAACTCCTGTGCTGGAACATGAATACCTTGCTCTGTTAGAGAATTTTTTACCATTGATTTCCTTTATCTCAGTGTTTATATATTTACAAATAGAACAATTATTGCAAGGAAAAGTTCCTATTTCATTAATATTGGTTAGCATGACTTTTTTCTTTTCTTTATATACACTATGTACTAAAAAATCTTGCATATTTTTACCTCTTTTATATGATATAACCAATTCCACATTCCTAAGTGAAATAATTTCCTTTTTTGCAAAATCCCAATATTTTTTTTATTATACCATTAACAACAGGGGAAAAGTTAGTGTGTTTAGTTACAAAAAATAATTTATCTTGATCCAGTTCATTATTATTATAACTAATAGGTCTATATTTGTTGGCTAATTTTTTCATTTTAGTTTTTTTAAATACTTGATTAAAACTATCCATAACACTAAATTCATTGTACCCTATCAATAAACATGGTAGCTGCTCTCGAAGCTTCATTAATCATTGTACCCTCTATCAATAAACATGGTAGCTGCTCTAGAAGCTTCATTAAAAGCTAATTTAACATCACTGCTAAGTCTTTTGATTCTGACAAATTCACCATATGGAATAGCTGTTAAGGTATGGGTAGGGTGACAACTACTACCACACATTTTCCAATTCATTTGATCAAATTTTCTATGTATATTTGTTTGTATTTTTTTTACCATTCACCCCAGTTAGGGCAATGTCCAAAAAATTAACTTTTACTCCTATATGTGTATCATCAAATTTAATGACTAAATTATTATTATTTAATTCATTGATAAATTGAGTGGATAAATCATAACCTCCGTAACAAATAAAAACTAAATCATCTATAAACCTATAATATCCAATGACATGCTTCATAAAACATTGATGTCTATATATATATTTGTTTAAAAAAAAAAACATAAATAAATTTGCATAAGCAGGGGCAAAAGCAGCCCCCATGGCTGTTCCCTTCAACTGTTGGTACAAAACACCATTAAATTCAAAAATATTATGGGTTAAACAAAACTCAATAAGCTCCAATATATAATGTGTTTTTGGATTATCACC